>NC_056737.1:1761287645-1761315145 GCF_019279795.1 Protopterus annectens | reverse complement strand
TACATAGTTATTTCCTACAATCACAGGACATTTGCTATTGTATCATTCTTGGTCAGGACTCGCCTACCCAAACAGGGACTGTCCCTCACAATGTGGGACAGGAGGTACCCTGCTTACTTCAGCGCCTTAATCACCCTATATCCAACTGCCACTATGCGAATGTGTAAAGTATATTTTCTTGATAATTCATGTGGGGAGACATGCATCGCAGGCAGGTGTTTGATCCCGGGTGGTAGGTTCTGCATGACTGGCTGGAGGCTGAGCAGTCTTGTGAACCACTACGACACATACAACTTATGTCCAGATGTCTACAGGACTGGTCATCGTGTTGTGATACCAAGTCTGATGTTTACACAGGATACTTATCCCGTGAGGGATATCCAAAAATTGAACAAGCCAATAACCTTCAAATTTTTTGGATTTACGAAAATGTGATAGGGTTTTACATGCAAGGGATACATAGTTAGCAATCCTGACACTGTCTAGGGTGACACTGCCTACTAGATATGAGTAGTTGTCATTATGTGCAGATATGGCTGTGCTAAGCTAGCAGCCCAAGTATGGCTGGATTTGGTGGACATTCAGGAATGGGGGGGGGGGATAGTTGTGTGCTGTAGAGGGGATGATGGGTATTCAATTATGCATCCAGGTGTGTTGTAGTTGGATGGCTCAGTTCCGTCCAGACCATTATGTGGGTATGTGCCGGTGACATTTCTGTACATGTGTATTGCACATTTTAATATTCATATGTTTGTGTGACTGTGTTCTACAGTATGGCCTGTCAGGTTGTATTGCGGATGTGTATGTTTGTTCTTTGTGTTTCTTTCTGATTCACCCACTGCTCCCTCATACACCTCCATTTCACCTATTGTGCATCCAACACAGTCTCCCCTTTGCAGATTATTACATTACCCGTCCCCCTACACCCATATTCCACACACTTCATCCATCCCTTCTCTGGTTAATGGCCCATGGCACGGTCAAGGGAACACATTGCATACACTACATATCTCTGGTACCTGTATGGTTGTGAGGACTACCCTAGTATTTTTCACCTTCCACATGCTGTACATCACACACATAGGTACACGCAAATACTTATCTTTCATGACATGGTAGGTAGACCAGGGTAATACCCGTTCATCTTTGACCCATCCTGACAAGGACAGCTTGGAAGGCAAATGGACAGATTTTGTCTGAATGCTCTGACCATTGGTAGGGTTGCCACCTTTTCATATGGCCAGGATGGGATATATTCCGGACACACATCAGATTTTACAGGCCAACACATACCCAAGGTCAGTACAACAGACAGTATTTTTGTTTTATGCCTAAATGTAAGCTTATTGTTGTAGCAGTTTAGATGCTTCTTTTGTTTCGTTTACTTGCTTATTCGATTTCTTGTAACATGTAGGTATGTTACATACGGAAATAACTATTGTATGTGACTATTACATGAGATGTGGGACATAATTATGTCATACGGTCGCAGGATATTTTACATTTATAATGGTTTTGATATGGACACAACTGCCCAGATGGGTACTGTCCCTCACAATGTGGGACAGGTGGTAAACCTGACCATTCACCTAGACTTAGCTATTGGCGGTGTGCTAACACAATGAGTTTCACTTCCACTTGGTATAACTATCAACCCTGCATTAGAATACGGGCACGGGGTTTTAAATGTCTTGTTCGAGGGATGGGGACTCAATATTCGGCTACGTGCATTTGTGTTTGCTTCTTATTTTTGTGTTCGCAAGAACTGTCTTGCATGCTTTGCATACGTTTCAGTAGCCACGGACACTGACAGGTGTGATTACTATTGCAGGCAGGCTGTAATATTTAGCATTTTAGGTTGCACGTAAACAGCCTACATGTCCATGCCTCCATGCGGCACTTCAACACGCCCCATGCACCTGCGCACGTTTCCTATGCACGTGGATGTGGCGCCAGCACGCCTCATTAATATGCATATGGCACTACTGCGCCATCTGCACGCCGCATGGTCAGCACAAGCCTAATGCCGGCCTTGTGCCTACCTTCATGAATCCAGGGGATAGTTTATATGTTTTCTTCATTTATTTGACACTGTCCTGCAATTTTATTATAAATATGTCCTGTGATTTTGAACTCTAATGTCAGTGTAAAAATATATTTAGTATTGTCTTGTTCTTGTATTATTTATTATTAAATATATTTAAACATTTCATTGTGCCTGATTTGTCTAGAGATATTTAAGTTCTGAGAGTGCTTGTATATTTATTTGGTGACACTATGTAGGCCACTCCTAGTAGCCTTGCTCTTGGTCAAACTACCATTTGTATTCATAATAACATTACACAGTAAGACTGGATATCCTTTTTAAGGGCCTTAAAATAGCTGATAAGGAGCTGGCTGGTGGCAGCGATAACTACCTTATAGTCTGGGCAACAGGGGGCATAGGTAGTAAACCTGTGCCAGTCTTTCCCATGTGTGTGTGTGTGTGTGTGTGTGTGTGTGTGTGTGTGTGTGTGTGTGTGTGTGTGTGTGTCAGCTAATGAGGCACGGACATGAAGCACTGGTTGGACCAAGCGATTGTTGGAGATCTTGGCTTGGCCAATCAGCTGAGATCTCAATGCTATAGCTGTGCCAGTGGGGAGTCTTATTGGGGATCTGAAGAAAGAGGGAGCACCCAGCCCTGGACTGACTGTGGTCTCTGTGTACTCTTAAGGGAAATTGCCCTTTTTGCTGAGAGCTGCATCTGGAAATAATGTGTGCGCACCTGTCATCCTCCCAATGTACAACCCCATTGGTGCCAGTCATGAGGAATGAGGCTCCTTTATTACTGGTTCAGTGCTGGGGCTTCACGGGTGGCACATAATGTTCATTGTTTGATCTTTGGAATCACTATTCTTTTCCCTACCACTTACGAGAGCCTTTCACATAGCCCCATGCATCCACCATCCTCCTTTTTCTTCTGGACACATGGCATCCTTACTGCAGAGTAGTGGAGGTGTCCTCATGTCAAATTTGTGTACACACATCAAGAAACAGTGTCCTTCAATGAGCCTCAGCAAGCCATCTCCAGACCACTACATGTGGGATAGCTAATTCTGTCATAGTGTGGTACACATGTCCCATATGGATAGTGGCAGTATGTAATGCAATCCAACAAATCCACACATATGCAGAATAGTCTTACTATCTTCCATAATATAGACATAGGGAGTTTGTTTTAAATGGTATAATAATTGTTAGCCTAATAAAGTCCAATGACCCTATGAACAGTTGACATTGCAATGTTGCTATCATTGACATGTACTATATTGAGATATGTATGTACGGTATGAGTACAAGAGGGTATTCCAATCTGTGATGTGCCCTAATGTATTGATGGTTGCTGCTGCCATTTCATTAAATGTTCCTTCTATAACAGCCATAGTAATGTGCATCCTGAGAATTGCTGACATGGTGTGATACACTTTTATGTATATTGTTGGCTTACTAGGACATGTGTTGTTATAGTGGAGCAGGTCAACAGTCTATATAGTTCACATTCCCCCATCACAGTGGACACGTGATGCATGTGTCTACATACCATCATTATATGCTCTGTGACAGACGTCAATATAAATTCACATTAATTACATGGGTACATAAGTCTCATTTCATCCACACATTGTTATGCTGTGATATATACAACAATTTATCAAATGTTTTGATTTAATTGCAACCTTGTGGGATTTATTCTATGTGCAGTTGTGTTGCTATTCCCAAGAATTACTGAGGTGTCAACAGCACCATTAGCATCTGTGTCAGGAAATGTTCTGCATGAGCCACAAACAACTGAACTGTAATGGGTCCTTACATGGCATCAGGGCACTCAAACACAGCTTTACCATGACAGACATAGAGGCATATGTTGTGCAATTGATGTAATTACATGACATTGGTATAGTTGTAGGACTCTGTGAATAGTTCCAGAGTATGGAATGTGAATTTATGACCAAGTTTGTATTTGCTGGTCTTTTCACAGATCATTTATCAAGAAATGTGAAATGTTAAGGAGGATACACAATTAAGCACATAGTTGTTTGTGGTCACCACCAGACATACTCAACCATAGAAAATAGACAATCTGCTAGCCGACAGCATATATCACACATTACCCCTCTGTTGTCACTTATCATCAGTCAAAGTATACATGCAAACATTACTTGGATTTTACTGTCAGGAGAACAGTTATCTGTGCACTCTTTACGGCTAATAACAGAATCACTGGGCTCTGACAACATCACAGGTTGTCTATAGTGTGTCTTAAAAAAAACCTGACATAGCAGACACAGTTGGAACCCTAATTAAGCACAGCCTCTAGACAGCCTATGTTGTCATAGAAGTGTGTACAGCAACATGCATCATGCATCCTTCTGTCGGGGGGGGGGGCATCACCTGATGCATGGAGCTATATGCCCATACTTCAGACTCCCCTCATCTGTGAGGTAGAGTAACAAGTCAACATGGACCCTCTCAAAAGGGACACAGGTAATCTCCCAACTGTGTACTAACCAAATATTTGATTTGTTAAGGCTACATAACGTCTCTTACATCTGTTTGATGTCTTTAAGAAGATCACCAAGGACATGCATGATACAAATGCTAATCATCCTGCATAACTTGAGCTGGCCAAGGCATTTGACACAAATCCACAGTTAGGTATTACAGAGACACTATCTCAAGGGCCCATAAATGTCTACATGACCAAGTGGGTAGACAAATGGATCACATAGGTCATAGATAATGTCGAAGTATATGAAGTCACTTCTATCTAGAGTCCAATGACCAGGTCTGTACTTCAAGTTTCTGTACTAGAGCCTTTCCTGTTCACTATTTAAGTCTCAGATGTCAAGATAAACTTACTTGTGGAGGACTTCAAATTGTGGACAATCATTGAAAATGTTTGTTATTGATATAATGCAGACAGTATTAACACACACAAAGGATTGCTGCCCCAGCCATGGAGACACAGTAGATGAACAAAAATCATGGGGGATTATTACTTTTTTCAAAGAAAATACACAAGCTAATTACAAAATTGACAGCACACCCTTATGAGCCGATCAAGTAGTATGTGACCTGTGTACTCAAGTACATGTTATGTGGAATGCCCACCAACATGTGCCCACAGTGGTGAATAATCCCTTGTATGTCACACAGCTCCCGAGTATATGGGTGACATCCATATCAAAGGGTATTATAGTTTCATTATTCTCAGCCCTCATCACAACAATAATTGTGTACAATGCACCTTTTTGCATGTACCTCCCAACACAGCTTCCAGGGATGATTTAATCAATTGTATTCCTTTTTCCACGGTAAGCTCCCACACATCTTATTAGCCATACCAATGTATTATGTTTTATTCATAACCATTAGAGGTTGCTATTGCAATACTGCCTTCATGGTATTATAAAAGATGCATGTGTAATACCTGTTATTGTGATGCACACAGTAAATAGATGGCTGACTGACAACACTGATGGCATGTGTTACATTTGTGCAAGTGTGGATTGTGGCATATATATGCCATGCAAAAATGGCAACTAGCAAGGACTACTCTTAATTTAAACTATGTGCGTAACAGTGCCCCTCTTCACACCTCCAAAAGATATCCATTTTTTTTCACTTACAAAGCAGCACTATGATAAGACTCAATGCCATATCATGTCAGCCAGTCCCACAGGATGTCCAGTCACACTGGTAATGACATCCAGCACCAAGCTTATGTGCCACATCACATCTGCCAGTCACAGAGGTCCAACTACACCAGTATCAGTGTTCTGCACCAAGCCTGTTTACTACAATGTGGCAAATAGTCCCAAAGGCCCATTCACATAAATGACAATATATAGTACGAATAAACCTCTGTGCCACAGCATAGAAGGATGTCTATAAAGTAACATTCATCTTCTGGACTCAGACAAGTTAGACCAGCACATACAGTACATCCTAGAACTCTAATCATGACCAGAGTAGCAACATTAATGCACCTAAACCCACCACAATAAGCACCCATGAATTCACAGACTTCCAAAAGACAAACCAATTAAAACTATATGATGGGCTTTCAAAATTCAGATGCAAAGTTTCCAGCCGAATGTATCCTCAGTGGTCAACTTATGAGTTATGACAATGAATTTTATTTTAGTCCAGCAAATAGCATAACAAGTTGTCACAACCATCATCAAATATATTTTGTGAATGTAAAAGTAAACTCTCTTGATGGAATACTACATCAACAAGGTATATAATAAAATGAAAGAAGTTATTTAAGGATTATAATAAATCAGGCTCTACCCCCATTAAAGACTCTCTCAAAAAGCTCCATAAAAATCTGAAAGCTACCATAAGGATGATCATTATGGAGAATGAATAAAATTAGTATCTATAGCCAAAAAATAATTCTATATTTTTCTTTAACTTCATTGGATGATTATAATAAATATAATAAATCAGGCTCTACCCCCATTACAGACTCTCTCAAAAAGCTCCATGAAAATCTGAAAGCTACCATAAGAACGATCATTATGGAGAATTAATAAAATTATTATCTATAGCCAAAAAATAATTCTATATTTTTCTTTAAATTCATTGGATGATTAAGGAATAACACCCAGCAATGCCCTGAATTAATGTATATAAGTACTACCCAGCCTGACCCTAAATATATTGGCAATATATGTTTGCAGGTAAATTTGTACTAACTTTATACTGTAAACCACATCCAAAGCTTAAGTGGGACAAAGGGTGATGCTGTCCCAGGTGCAAGCTGTTACAGGATGCAATCAGCATTGTAAAACATGTGCCAATTGGTCTCTGTGAGTCAGTAATGCTGCCATTTTTGTTGGACAGCTAGGTGTGACAATAGTATCTGTAATCATTTTAGCTGCCATTTATTTGCTTGCACTGTGTATGTGAATGTGTGTTTGTGTCTTGTGGGTGACTGTAGCATGAAAAGACATCTTTGCCCAAAGGAGTTTTTTTGGTCCTTATCTCTGGCTGTAGCATGAAAAGACATCTTTGCCCAAAGGAGTTTTTTTTGTCCTTATCTCTGCAACTCAGAGAGAAGAGTACCAAGAAGGGGATTCCCCAAGGTGCTAGTTAACCTATGTACAGATCTGCCAGAAACAGTCATTGGAGTTCCACAAATTCCTAGGTCCTTTCCTCCCCACCCCCAAGATTATTATGCAATGTATCTTAACTGCATCCTTCAAAGCTCAATATACCATCTCTGTGGAGGCCTATAATATTTTTGGCTACTTAACCAGCAGCATAAGACACACCTTTTCTGAACCCCTCCTAAATCTGTTTGAATTGGCCATTGTCACAAGGTATGCTCCTATGTTACAGAAAATGTGTATAGCTACGCCCGTCTATAAAGGTGTCCCACCCCAGATACTACCTGCCTAATAAATATAATTTGTAAAACCATGAAATGTATTAATTTATATTTCATTATTTGAGCTTGCAGTATAAAAAAGATTAATTATCAACTATTTTTGTTAAAATATCATATTTACTTGATTTAGTAAGATTTTTTGAGAAGTCACTGAATCTGTGAGAGCATCCTTGTATTTCATACAGTGTACCCACATCTAGGGAGGTCTTTCAACATCATACCCCATGGTGAAACTGCAAATAAGGTTAAATGCCTAAATTTAGACCCTTATATTGCATGACAGATAAGCTGACTGATACACAGAAACTGCACAATTAAAATGGCAGGGACCATCTCAGAAAGCAAAAGTGGTAGATGGAGGCATTCCTCATGGCTTAGTACGTGTACCTCTTCTGTTCAGTATCTTCTTGTTGGATCTCCAAGTAACTAACCCAAACATATGACTAACTAAATTTGCCAATAACTGCAAGCTGGGTGTCATTATTCATTCAGCAGCTCATATCATGTTACTACAACAATGGTTAAACCATACTAATCATTAGTGCATTGTAAAATGGGCTTAGGTTAAGTGCAAATAATTCTAACATTGTTACCTTTGGCAAACAAAATATGGCAGCACTTTATATTTAAGACAGCACCTCAGTACAGAATGATATGATCATCAGAGACCATGATATCCTTACAGAGATCTTCCTATCTTCTGCTCACCATATAACAACTGTAGTCAGGAAATCCTTCTGTATATCCAATTTAATAACTAAAGGCATCTCATCCAAGTCAAAAAAGTTACTTTTCCACTGTACCCAACCCTTATGTAATATCCCCACTCTGGGACAGTAATCAAGGAGCCTGAATCCTCACCACTGACACTGGAGAAAACGTCCGTGTGGAACAAAAATGGATATACTCAGTATTTCCAAATGCAGAGATCAAGCACAATTTCCCTTAATACTACACAGGGAACATACTCAGTCCAGGGTCTAGTTTCTTTCTCTGTCTCTCTCTAGGTCCCCTATAAGTCTCCTCACTGTAACAGCTGTAGGGTTAGGTCTTCGTTCCCTGTTCCAAGTAGCTGACCCGCACACTCTTTGAGATTTAATTTTCATACACACACACCTGGGAAAGGCTGACACAGATTAACCTCTCTACCAACTTTACCCAGACTATAAGGTAGATTCACTGTCACCAGTCAGTTATTATAAGGCTCTTAAAAGGGTATCCAATTATACTGAGCAAAATAAATATATAAGTGCTCTCAAAACTTAAATATTTTCTAAAAGGACCAGCCACAATGAGACATTTAAATATATTTGATAATAAATAATAAAAGAACATGAAAATACTAAATATCTATTTACAATAAATACCAGAGTTTCAGCAGAGGAAATATTAAAAATAACATAGCTGGAAAAATTCACACAGTTACAAAAAACAGAACTTAACTAATCTCACTATATTTTCCTGATTAAGCTAAAGAATATCCACTGGTCACTTACTAGAGCAAGGCAAGATGAAGTAAGTGAGTGGTCTTCCTTCGTCAAGTTCCAAAAAACAGACTGCTCAGTCTGACTGACAGATGTCTCAATATAATATCTAAATATTATGTCTGTGATAGCTTACAGAATGACATCACATCTGGTCATCTGACTCTGTTTCCCACACTATCATCAACACTAGAAGCTGCCAGGATGTCTAGAGGAAAACAGTTTTTAGTACTTAATAAATGAGCAGCTATCCAGGCATGTCTAAGGGTCAGCTCCCGGTGTTTTCTCCTGTCTACCTGATGAATCTGGGAATCATGGGGCAATGCAGCAGTTGCCTCATGTACACAGACAACCCTCTCCTCCTACCACCCAACACTACAACCTGTGAGAGATGCACTTATATAGCCAAACTGGAAGCAAAGTTCTCTTCACCCAAGACTGGACTAGACAGTCAAGAGGTGAAGGTAAACACTTGCAACACACCACACTCATCACATAGTCCCTCAAAAACCTACACCACCAAAGCACACACATAGAAACACAAAACCTACTTCTACACTCGCGGATGCTCCCAATAAAAATCTGCCCAAGCAACAGAGACCTCCAAAGCAGAAACGCAAGCAAACTCCACTGCCCAACATAACCCAAATGACACAAACTCAGTGTGCCACTCAACCACAACCCATAAGGCACAACAACATACCAAACACTCTAGTCATACGTGACTCTATAGTCAGGCACACTGATGTTCGACTCACCAGGCTAAACAAGGAGAAAGTTACTGTCAGCTGCCTGTTGGGTGCCAGGATCCACCACATAATGCATGCACTCAGGTCACTCCACAACAACTAGAAATATGACTCTGTAATTGTCCATGTTTGTGTGAATGACCTGAGACATACCTCCCTGGACTACAAGAAAAGAGACATGGAAAACTTATCTGATCTTGTAGCCCAGGCAGGTATGACCCTAGCCCTGAGTAGCATCCTGCCATCACCCAGAATGATACCATAGTACAAGGACAAAATGATAGACTTCAACAGTTGGCTAAGCTTCTGGTGTTATTCTAAGGGGATCCAGTATCTGTCTGCCTGGGATGACGTGATCAACAGACCATGATGCTTTGTCAGAGATGGCCTGCACCTGTCGCCCTTGGGATTCCTGATACTGGCTAAGGCTCTTGCCACCCCTATAGTGCCTTTTTTAGGCAAGGTTCAAATGGCAAATTCACCACTGTAACAGGTACAAGCAAGCAAAATCTGAGGGTAATGCTACTCAATGCTAGAAGTCTAAAACTCAAAATGCACTCACTCGAGGCACTCCTTAAAATGGAGAACATCGACATCTGTGCAGTGACAGAGACCTGGTTCAAGGCTCCAGAGAACCCCTGCATTACTAGGCTAGAATTCATACCGCACCTTCTGGCCACCTAACCTGGACCAAAACACTAAAGGAGAAGGCATGTCCATATTCATTAAAGATATCTACACCTCCAGGCTAGTTTCTCAGCATAATGCATCTGAGATTATCAAAGTGAAACTAACTCTGGGCAAGACCACAATCCAAATTATAACTTGCTACAGATCCCCCACCATGCCCCAGGATTCCCACTCCTCATTTCTTGATACACTGGAAAATATTAGGGTACAATCCAACACCCTAATAATGGGTGATTTTAACTACCCCACCATTAACTGGGAAAAGTACTCATGTACCAACTCTTTTCATCAACTTTTTCTGGAATTCATAAATTCCAACTCCTTGGATCAACTTATCCACACCCCCACCAGGGGCAGTAATATCCTAGACCCGGTCATTACCAATATGGGCAACTGGTGTTCCACACCAGAGGTCAATTCCTCGCTAGTCAGAACTGACCACAAGCTAATCACTATAGACATCCACATCCCGCCCCCACCCTCCATTAGGGAAACCACCATAAAAAATTTCCACAAAGCCAACTTCACACTTCTTAAGACAGAAGTGACAAACTTCATGACACCCAAGCAGACAGACAATAGAGGTGTGACTGCTGAATCCTACATAAATGCACTTTATAAGCACTTACACGAGTGCATGGATCATGCTATCCCTAACAGAACCAAGATGTTATCCTTCAAAAAAAGGAAGCCAATCTGGTGGTCCCCTGCCATAAACAAACTCTACAACAGAAGAAAGAAACTGTTGAAAAAAAAAGAGTTAAATCCCATGACTGGAGGAACTCCCTGGTCAACCTCAGTAAGAAGCTGAGATCCCTCATAAAATCCTCCAAAGCTAGTTATGAAAACAAAATTGCCACTGATTCTAAAGACAACCACAAAGCATTCTATAGCT
Source organism: Protopterus annectens (assembly GCF_019279795.1). Taxonomy (NCBI): domain Eukaryota; kingdom Metazoa; phylum Chordata; order Ceratodontiformes; family Protopteridae; genus Protopterus; species Protopterus annectens. The sequence goes on along the minus strand of NC_056737.1, from coordinate 1,761,303,889 downwards.
ATGTCAGGAATCTCAATGGCAGCACTCAGATCTGCTCTGAGTTACAGCACAATGGCACTAAATATACAAAAACAACTGATATTGCCAACATCCTGGCAGATAGGTTCAATGCTAACTTTACCCACCCTCACCCTCTAAAGGGCTCATCTCTTTACTGGAAGAATGCAAAGTTCCTGTAATCATAGCTGCACAGGTGAAAAACACATTCTCCAAAGCCAAGAACACAGCATCCATGGGGCCTGACAAAATCCCAGGCTGTGTTCTACACAAACTACAGAATGAACTGGCACCCCACCTAAGCACCATGTTCAATCATAGCCTCACCTCAGGCTTTGTGTTCACTGAATGGTGGACAGTGACAGTTATCCCATTCCACAAAGGTGGAGCCACAACAGACCCCAGGAACTACCGCCCCATTAGCCTGATGAGCCTGGTCTGCAAGGCCATGGAACCTATCATCATGGAACTTATAAACAAAGACATTGATAAACTCCAAATTCTGGACCCTACCCAGTTTGGGTTTGTAAAAGGCAGATTATGTCTCCTAAACCTGATAGACTTCTTTGAAGCAGTCACCAAAGCTGTAGACAAGGGTATGGTGGTTCACACAGCCTATCTAGATGTTGCCAAGGCTTTTGACACCATATCCCACTCTGGAATTATAGATAAACTCACTAAACTAGGTAAAAATCCTTATGTCACAAGATGGGTTGCTAACTGGCTCACAGACAGAACCCACACTGTGAAAGTAGCAGACTCCAAATCCAACTTCAGACCAGTGACAAGTAAAGTACCACAGGGTTCAGTCTTGGGTCCTCTCCTGTTTGGTATCTACTTCTCTGAAGTACAGGCTAACACAGAAGGTCATTGGGTAATGAAGTCTGCATATGACTGCAAACTATGAGCCATAATCGAAGCTCCTAACAATGTGAACTTCCTACAAAAGGGCTTCACTGAGAGAGATGCCTGGTGTGAAAGCCATGGCCTCAAGCTCAATGCCAAAAAGTGCATGGTCATTCCCTTTGGTAAAAACTCTGTACCCATGAACTACCACATAGGTGGTAGTCTACTTAACACCAAAAGCCTGATAAGAGACCTGGGACACAGGTCGACAGTAGTCTCTCCTTTGATAATAACATCACCACAGAAGTCAGAAAATCCTACTACATGGCACACCTCATCACAAAAGGTTTCTCATCCAGGAAAAAAGAGGTCATTGTCCTCCTCTACTCGTCACTCTTTAGACCCATTATAGAGTACAATGTCCCTTTTGGTATGTACCTCACAAGACATCTACAACAACCGGAAAGGCCACAGAAATACCTCTCAAAGAGATTACCGGCCTCAAACAGATGCCCTACACAGACTGTCTGAAAAACTCCAGCTTTACTCCGTTGCATATCGCCTACTCAGAGGCAATCTCTGCCTAACATACAAAGCTATGTCAAACTCAGAGCTGTTGGACATGCTTCACTTAAAGAAATCCCAATCCCTCTGAGCTGCATGCTCTAGGGACTTTAACCTTGTCACCACAATGAACAGAACATGCTGGAAAGATAGCTTGTTGTCCCAGAAACTTCCCATACTCTGGAACAAACTACTTATCTATATCAAACAAAGCTCCTCATTAGCACTCTTCAAGAAAAATCTTGATGATTGGATGGGAAATAGGAAATTCACCCCAGGGATCACCTCTGTGGCTCTGCTTGACAGGAGCACAGGAAAATAATTTTCTTGTGAGGTGAAACCCAGGGTATCTTTTTGGCTAGGCTTATATAGGCTCTAGGGCCAATAGCCTAGTACCTACCTATGAACCTATATTACCATACACACAGATAGAGTTTTGCTCAGATATGCTTCAGTTCCTGGAAGTCATAAAACAATTCCCAGTCCCAAACCTTCCAGACTAGCAATTACCTACCTGCTAGAAACAATAAAGAAGGCTTCATAAAACCAATTTCCCAGACAGTTTCTCTCTGGCTGCAACCAGAACTGTAACATACAATTTTCATGGTCTAATTTAATTTCAACTATTTTTCTAAGTTTGTTGCATCAGGATTGCGATTAACCTCTTCTCTTTCAGTATACTCTCTTAAAACATATACACTTAATTCAGTTACAATAATACATGTACATTTTTTTTCTTTCCAGCAGAGTACATTGTTGATGCATTTTTCATACCAACAACTTTACAAATACGTTGTCAACAAAAGCATCTATACAAATCAGTTTAATATTCAAATAACATATAATCATTTACTAAATTCCAGGTAGTTGTACTGGTATATGTTACACATCCACTGACCCACTTCTCCTGGCATAGCTAGCAGTACTTCCTATTATCACACCTCATCAGACTTTTTCTTCTTCTTTCGGCTTTTCCCGGTTAGGGGTCGCCACAGTGGATCATCTGTCCGCTCATGATTAGCAGTGGAGTTTTACAGTGTTCAGTTGCCAGCCTGGTGCCCAACCCTCCACAGAAGGCACACATGCACACACACACACCTAGGGCCAATTTAGAGTGTCCAATCCACCTATTGCATGTCTTTGGGATGTGGGAGGATACTGGAGCACCCGGAGGAAACCCACGCGACCACAGGGAGGACATGCAGACTCCGCACAGAAGGCACCCCAGCCAAGAATTGAACTGGAGAACCTCTTGCTGTGAGGCGACAATGCTAACCGCTGCACCACCGCGGCTGCCCCATCACACCTCATCAGACTAATTATAGAATATAATACGTCTTTATGCATGCATCTATCCAAAAACATCACACAGATAGAAAGTCTCCAGAAGTTTCTAACTAAAAATATCACCAGAATAAAGAACTTCATTTATGAAAATAGGCTTGAAACACTATTCCCATACACTGTCTCAACTGTAGTGATTTATGTCTAGTATTCTATATTATTAATGAGTCAACAATTATTGATCTATAACTCCACAAAAATGGTTCCAGAAACATCAGAACTAAACATTTGGATATTTATAAAAAAAAAAAAAAAAAAAAAGATAAAGTCATGCAGTAGAGACAAATGTATTAATCAGTACTTCCCCCTTCAATGGAATATGTAACATAAAAAACAGAGTGAAGCCCTCACTTGCCTTTAAGCAAACCTTGACAATTACATGGGTGTTCAAAACTTCATCCCTGACTTGAGTTGTTTTTCCCTCCTGGAGGCAGGAAGTGCCATATGAGGATGGGTATTGAAAATAACTAATTCAGCCTTGTATACTCTATGAATCTTAGAATCTATAAATGTGTACAGTCCCAAACACATTTTTTAGATCATAGCAATAAGAAATGAGTAGCCAGCCCATGTCCTATTACTATAGGATCTTTTACCATTAGCAACTGATTGCAATGCTGAGTCAGCAATTTCTAGAACTGTATTATTATAACTAGAAACTGGAGTGAACTGTGCAGTCTAAGGGCCTGCTACCAGTTGGTAGTATCTAATTACAGTGCTTTCCTAGCAACATCTAGTCAAGTAGTCATATGACTAGAGACTGCCAGGAATTGTTGAGATGTGGATATTCAAGGACAGCATTCCCTTTGTAGTTACATCTTTTCTCGGGAGGGTTAATTGTGATAGGAAGCCAGATAAAATGCTGGGTAGTAGTATCAGTAGACACTAACCACAAGAGAATAACTTTTTTTTTAAATTTAACTTTACCACGTTAGGCATGGGAGATCCCTGCATAACTCTCAACTTCTTTGTTGAAGAATCTAGATATAGTTAAAATCATGGCGGTGAGGCAAAATCAGAGACAATTTTTAAATATTACTGTAGTTTATTTAAATAGTCAAGAAAACAACAGATTTTGCATCAGATTTCATTTTCTGATCATAAGAACTATGAGGAGAGGGAAGAACACTCTAAACTAGAATCAATCATCTTATTCTCGCAGAGGTCCAGGTCTAAGTCCTGAAAAGGACTCAGATGTCTAAGTCCTTGTAGGAACTTAGCTGTTCTTTGAGGAGGTGGTCCTGTGTAGTCCTGAGGAGGACCATTGTTAGCCCTGAAGAGGGCTGTTTTAGCTCTGAAGAGGGCTGTTTTTAGCCCTGAAGACGGCTGTTTTTGGCTCTGAGAAGGGCGTTTGTGGAGTAGTGGTCTTCAAAAGGACCCTTTCAGTCCTCACAAGGACTTTATTTTGCTATACAGATCTCTCGTTTGGTCCTAATAAGGACCTTTGTATCTCCTGTTTGGAATGGGTGGTGCTGGTGGTCCTTTCCTTATTGCCAATTAGTCCTTACAAGGACTTGTGTGCCCCCTTGTTGGTCAGAGCTCGGCTATAGTGGTGAGGACTCCTTGGGTCCCAATAGGGTCTGTTGCAGTCTAATTAGTCCTAAAAAGGACTATTGTGCCCCCTCATGGATCAAGTCTGGGTTTGGTGGTGAAATCCCAGTGGGCCCTAATAAGGACCTTGTAGCCCTTAGAAGGGGTGGTACTGTAAGTCTTACAAACATTAATACATAACAGACTAACACAAAACCACAACATGTAACAATTGGTACACGAAGAATACATAGACTGGTATGCAAGGTGGTTCCTGGAAAAGGAAGGCTTCTGGAGACAGTTAAAGTCCAACAATAATCCTTTATTGTTCATTCCTTGCAGGTTACAGAATTCAATCCCACCTTCCTCCAAGCATTTTTCTGAGTAACTAAACCTACTGTACTGTGCTCACATTGATATAAAACAAAGGGGGGGGGGTGTCCACACAGATAGCCAATCACCAGGGAGGGGGGTTGGTTTGGGCATGGCCTTTATTGAGTACCTCCCCTTGATGGTTGTGGCTAAACAGTAACATCTTTCACTTAGGTCCAACTTGTTTACTTTATTTATTTATTATTTCAAGTGAACTACTCCTTATATAGGTTTATTGGTTTAGTTTGTTTTTATTTTGAATTTCCAAATCTATAGAAAAGTTCTCAATTCCTGGTTAACAATTAAAACAGCAGATATAAGACAGCAAACAAACAAACAGCAAAGCAATTTCTTAATATGTCAGGTATACATTGGTTTCTTTACTCAGAGATTTAGTTTAAAATCAATGCTTTCACATAAAAGCTTCTTCAGGGAGGAAAATAGGTGTGGGTATGAATAGAATGGCTATGGTCCCTAATTGTAGGAAAGATTATCTTGTTAAAAGGATTATGTCCCTGTCCTTTAGCTCAATTATGAAGAGCTCCCCACTACCAATTCACTTTGTGGTATTGCCTGTTCAAATCTCGTTAATCTGGAAATTAATCAATTGAGCGTGGCTTAAAACCTGTTAACCTACCTTATTTTCCAAGTCGAGTGGACCTGGGCTTTATATTACAAATATGTGCCTTAAACTATGAGCCATAAACCTAAATGAACATACAAATACACACTCTAATGAATTCTTATGCAAAGTTATTAGACCCCTCTTTTTTTAAAACAATAAAATTTAATTTAATTAAAAAACACTCCATAATTCTCCAAGCTCGTGTCTCTATAAACTAGGAAAGCCATAACAGAGGGTGTTATTGCATGGAACTCATAAAGAATGGGTTTTTGGCACCAAAACTGCTAGCGGTCACTCCTTGGGGAGTGTGGCTGATTTTGTGGAGTGTTAGGGTGGCAGGGCTGAGCAGGAGAGCTTGGTGGTGTACCTCACATCACGTGGAGGAGCTTACCTCATGTGAAGGTGCCCATCTGTACATCTCTTTTTCCATTTGCTAACCATGGGAGTCATAGCTATGCTTTATTTATAAACCCATCAATTGTATTCAACTTTTTATTATATTATAGAAACATTTTAGACTTTTATAAAATTCTAAAAGCCCAGGGGAGTGGGGGTTGTTTGGTAGGAAGCTGCCATGTCTTGCCTGCTCTACCCTACTCTTTTGTTATTTCCACCCCTAAACAAATAATAAAATAAAATTTCCAATCTATCATGAAGATTTTTTAAAAAAGAAGCAACATATTGACAATCCTCTTGGATTATTTTGTTTTGCCAATCTATCCTATGCTATTATAGCACCTACAATGGAGGAAACTGTGTTAAGTTGGTTTACAAAAGTTTAAAATAGATGTTCTGGCACCAAGAAAGCTTAGCGGTACTTAGAAGGAGATCGCAGCCAGCTCTGTGGAGCTAAAGGACGGCGGGATAGTGCCCTTACTCTCGGTAGCGTTACTTGCTCCACTTGGAGGGGCTTGCCAACTAGAGGGTTCCTTCGGGCCACATGTGGTCGTGAGCCTGCCAGGAGGTATCATTAAATTAAACTGAGCCTCTGGGCAACTGCAGTGGATTACGAAAAAGCAACCCCAGACCAATGTGTTGCTACGTACAAGTTTAAATCCAAGGGAATAGCAACCCAGTGAAGATGTTTGTGTGCTAAACCACGTAGATTACTTTAAAGAGACCTACCAGTGGTGGGGCCCTGTCCAAAAACCAAAGTGACCACATTAAAGTTTTAAAATTTGCATGCTTTTCCCATTCCTGCTTTAAGCACACCCTGTATTACTGTACAACCTATGTTTTTATTTATTTATTTAACATCGTACAGTAGATAAGCTAGCAAGTTAGGCAGGTGCACGGCAAGTGTGCTCAGTAGACCCAAAGAAGAAAAGTAGCCAGCACCAAGGAAGATCAAAATGAGTTTATTAATGACTGTAACTAGACCGGTTTCAGCCGCAAGGCTTTCTTCAGTAGTGCAGTAGTCAAAAGCAATTAGGCATCATCTTATATAATGTTCATAAGTAGATAAGAATGACATCACTTCCTGTTAATTCAGTGCAAAAAAATCAGTGCAAAAAGAGTATGAAAATATATAAGTACTGACAAATAATGGAACATAATGCTCAAAGTATAAATTATACAATAGCTTAATAAGGCTGTATACACCACATCATAAATGTATGAGAAAATACATGTACAAAATAGTTGGCTATAATGCCCATAATTGTAAGAAATGAAATAAAACACAATATTATGTCTAAGTATCCAAAAAGAATATAAAAATATATATGTACTGAGAAATAATGGAACATAATGCTCAAGGTATGAATTATACAATAGGTAAATAAAGGTGTATATACCACATCACAAATGTATACGAAAATACATGAGGAATATAATTGGCTATTATGTCCATAATTGTAAATAAAATAAAATACAATTGTATAACTAAGTATCTATGATTGAATACCAAAGACAAAAATCTGTGAGCTGGGATGCTAAATGGTTAGTTTCATAACATGATACAGTGCTGAATGATAAATTATAATTTTTTATTTGTTCGCAGTGTGTATATGGGTTTTTCACTGTATCATGTTATGAAACTAACCATTTAGCATCCCAGCTCACAGATTTTTGTCTTTGGTATTCAATCATAGATACTTAGTTATACAATTGTATTTTATTTTATTTACAATTATGGACATAATAGCCAATTATAAATGTATTTTCGTATACATTTGTGATGTGGTATATACAGCTTTATTTAGCTATTGTATAATTCATACCTTGAGCATTATGTTCCATTATTTCTCAGTACATTTATATTTTTATATTTTTTTTGGATACTTAGACATAATATTGTGTTTTATTTCATTTCTTACAATTATGGGCATTATAGCCAACTATTTTGTACATGTATTTTCTCATACATTTATGATGTGGTGTATACAGCCTTATTAAGCTATTGTATAATTTATACTTTGAGCATTATGTTCCATTATTTGCCAGTACTTATATATTTTCATACTCTTTTTGCACTGATTTTTTTGCACTGAATTAACAGGAAGTGATGTCATTCTTATCTACTTATGAACATTATATAAGATGATGCCTAATTGCTTTTGACTACTGCACTACTGAAGAAAGCCTTGCGGCTGAAACCGGTCTAGTTACAGTCATTAATAAACTCATTTTGATCTTCCTTGGTGCTGGCTACTTTTCTTCTTTGGGTTTATTTAACACCGTCTGCCTAAACCACGAATATGACCGTGCGGAGTCCAAGGTATTAGTTTTAAGTGCTAAGTCTGTTCCCTTTTTAAGCTTATCCTGTATTTCTGTAAATCCCTATGTTTTTATTTAATACAGTCCTTCTCTACCACGAAAATAAATGTGCGGAGTTCATATAGAACTATCATTTGGCACCAAATATGCTTAGCAGTGAATGTTAGGTGACTCCAGCCTGCTCCATGGAGCTGTAGGTAAGCAGGAAAGTGAGTGATGGTTTGGTGTGTCAGCTAGCCCCACTTGGGGAAGCTTACTCTGTGGATGGGTCCTCTGAATGAGACCGAGAGTCTGCTTAGCAGAAGGGATGCATGCTATGTGAGGTGGACAGTGGCTCTGCTTAAACTTTACCCTTTTGACTAATATTAATTTTTAAAAATCCAGGGGGGATGCCATAGTGCGAGTTTGGGCTCATGATTTAAAATCAGTCGCTTCTTGCTTGGAGTTCCAAATGTGCCCTTGGTTTTGGGCAACTTGCTATCTTCTTATTATCCTTCAGTTATAATATAGAATCATAGAAACTCAGAATTCACAATAGTCTAAGGTGTTATTCTCTTGGTTTTTCCATGTTTGAGGTGCCAGTGCTAGTGGTGGAACCTCCTTGGGACTTGCGACCGGCCCTGTGGAACTAAGGGTCAGTTACAAAGGGGCGCAATTGCTCAGTTGTGCTAGTGGCACCCACGTGGAGGAGCAAATCCTCTGAAAGGGGATAGTGGGGTCTCAAGAGCTTTGGGAGTGAATAAAACTAACCTCCATACATTAAAAAATTACTGAATCATACAATATCCTACTTTTGTTTATCTATTTCATCCTAAATCATGAAATGCAGGAAAAGACACTGAAAAAATTATGAATAAAGAAGGCAGAAAAAATGCAGATAAAATTGCAGACCTTCATGTCTTTATGTATGAACTATACCTAACTCTAAATGATTGGTGCAAACTAAAAACCAAATTAAATAAACTCCCTTTAACAGTAGACTCAGTCCCATTGAATTAAATTCAGATAACATGATGCTAAGACAAACCAAGCAATATATTGGAGCAACCTGTAATCGGATGTAATACAGTAAAACAGTATAGAAAATCAAGTGAAATCAAAATCCAAATCAACATGCAAATCCTCCATATTATATCAATCAGATCTAACCAGTAACTGTAGGGATTAAAACAAGTTATTATTTTACATACCTTTAGAGCTTGTTTTTTCTAGAGAAAATGAAGTTATATATTTCCTATGTCTGTGTAAACAATTCTACAAGGTCCATAAAACCTTAATCCTTAGTCTTTAGATGTCCAAAATTGTTTGACCAAAAAGTCCATGGTTCAGGGTCCTGAGGTTTAGCACAGGTATAACTGATTCTGTGGTATTTAGTCCAGGTGGCTTTCTGCCTGCCAGTTCGATCTGCCAGGTCAGTTCTTTGCTCTCTAGTCTCAAGTTGTGGTCCCCAGCAAAAGCTTCCTCTGTGATTTCTTCCAGGATGTGAAAATGGAAGGTTTTCTGTCCTGGTTTTAGTCTGGCATGTCTAGCGAGAGGGTTTGTGGTTATCCTATGTTTTATGTCAAATTGGTGTCTCGCAATCCTGGTCTTTATGTTGACAGCTTTTCCAATGTAGAAAGCCATGCATTTTGAGCACTGTGCCTTGTAGACCACCCTCTTGGTGGTGCAGTTGCCAAGGACTTTAGCTTTATAGACTTTCTTGTTGTTTGGGCAGAAAAAAACTGTCCTTCTTGCTGGTGAATCTGCAGAAGTGACAGGGAGGGTCACTGCATGAGAAGGTTACATTTGGGGTAAAGGTGTCTATCATGTTGTTCCTTTCCCAGGTGGTCCCTAATGCTGGGGTATTTCTTTATGGTAAATTTGGGGTTGTCTGGAAATATGTGTCCAAAGTGGCGGTTGATCTTAATGATCAGCCAGTTGCCCTTGATAATCCTCTGTATATCCTTGTAGTCTGGAGAGTATTGTAAAATGCAGTTCAGTTGGTGTTCCTTATTGTAATGGTCTTTGATCCCACGGCTCTGGTGTACCCCAAAGGCGTGGTTGATCCTATGGTCTGTGACGGGATCCAGTACTTGTTTGAGGAGTCTGTTGGTATAGCCCCTGGCTAGGAAATCCTTCTCCAGTTCTTGAATATTTTTCAAGTAGTTGTTAAGGTCCTTGGTGACCCTGGCTACTCTGAGGCCCTTCGATTTTATTACGTTTTTCTTTAGTTTGGGGAGGTGCATGCTACGGGCATGCAATAGAAAGTTGACTCTAGTAGGTTTCCTATATAGGTCGTGATCTATTCCTCCTTTCGCAAGGTCTTTGACCACCAGTAAGTCCAGGAACTCCACCTTTTCCAGGCTAAGTTTGTGGGTGAATTTGAGGAAACTGGTCGTGAAGTTGATATAATGTAGGAAATCCTGTAGGTCCCCTCTGTTGCCGTCCCAAACCAAAAAGATATGAAACAATAGTAGCAGTCCATTTTGTTGAAAAAGGGGGATCTGTAAATGAAATCCGTCTCCCATTTCCTCAGAGCAGTGTTTGCCAAGCTCAGGACAATGGCTGCCCCCATGGCTATCCCCATAGTTTGTCTGTAGAACTTTGAGTTGAACTTAAAGTAATTGTTTTTCAGGACAAGGTCTAGTAGTTTGCTGAGTTTTTCCATTTCTCCTGGTAGTGCAGCACAGTCTTTTTGGTAGGCTTCAATGATGGCATGGATACAATAGTCGTGGGGTAATACTGAGTAAAGTGCCTCTATGTCTATTGTGATAAGGATGGAGTCCTCTCCCATGTTGAGGTTCTTGATTTTATCCAGGAAGTCCATTGAGTCTAAGATGTAGGACTGGTTGTTGGCTGCCAGGGGTTTTAGGGTAAGAACCATGGAAGTCTAATGTCTAGTGTTACTGACTTGTCAGTAATCGTCAGTGATTTGCCAGAAAGTCAGGGGCAGGGCAAAAGATATGAAGCAAAATCAAGAGATGTTCTGCAAAATCAGAAACAGTTCAAAGGTATGGATCCCAGTATAATGTTCTACTTTTTTTTGCTCAAGAATTCTGGACATAGCTAAGAATAACTGGACTGACAAACCTGAATACAATTTCTAAATATCACTGTCAAAAAGTAATAAAGAAATAAATGGATTTTAATAAAAATTAATAGCACAACAGTTTTGCACTAGCATGCATTTTTGAGCAATAAAAAATATGAAGCAATGTTATCTAGCATTATTGATTAGTCTGTAAACTTCAGTGATTTATCAGAAAACCAAATATTTTATGAGGGACAAGACAGAAATATAAAAAAAAAATGTCAGGGGCATTCTACAAAATGGGGGACAGTCGAAAGATATTTGGTCAGCACAATTGCTAAGTTATACAAGGATTCAATCACAAGGATGCACAAACACATTCACACACACACACACACACACACACACACACACACACACACACACACACACACACACACACACACACACATGCACGCACGCACACACACACACACACACACACACACACACACACACACACATACTGAAGTCAGGATTCTGGCACAATTTCTTGTGAAACAAAATGTACACAGCTGCATTGGACTGTGTATGCCTGCTGATAACTGAATTCAGCCATAATAAAAGTAGCATCTGTTAACTGTATGCATTAGTAATTTGGACTGTGTTTTTTTTTGGTCTTACAATACACAGTTGCTAATAAAAATCATAAAGAAAGATGCCCAGACTACTGTATATTGATATTTTGGTCACTGATAACATAAAAGAAGAGTATTAACATTTTAACAGATATGCCTTCAGGCAGAAAACCGAAGATTTCTTGCACTAATATGGGATATAGCGAATGTCACTGACTGCCTGTGAGAGACAAGACAGACAGATAGACAGCAGAAAGCTTATGAGGAAAATAAGAAGGCAGTAGTAGTGCAAAGGACAAACATAGTAATACTGCTTGATTTCAAGGTCTGAAAAGAAGTGAGTGAGAAAATTATCTCTGATTTAAACAGCAGTCAGGTGGGGTGTTAGAATTGTAGTCAAATGCTGGTACATGAAACAGCATGGGGAGTGCAAGCTGCAAATCAGGTATGAGGGTGATAGTGTGTGTGTGTGTGTGTGTGTGTGTGTGTGTGTGTGTGTGTGTGTGTGTGTGTGTGTGTGTGTGCATGTGCACGCACACCACGTGTGTGTTTGCACATGGAGCAAGTTGTCACTCAGTAGTAGCTCAGTGAAATAAGTATGTAAATAGTTCTGCAATAAATGGAAATAAAGTTACACCATTGTATGCCATTTGTCTACGCATCATTGTCAGGGAATCATTATTATTGAATGTGCTTACCATTAAACTGTTACATGTGAAACATTGACCTCATGCCTAAAATACTCCCAGCAGTATCTTTTCCCTAGCTATTATCCATGATTCAAAGAGAAAATAACTCAGCACAGATATTTAAATGCTATGTTTGCCTGTAGAAACAAACTATCAAATTAACAAAAATTTCTTCTGCCTTATGGAATGGCCTCCAAACTCACATGGGGCAGGTTCATAGCTACTTACTAGGCTATTGATCTGTGGGGATCTTAAGAAGCCTAACCTTATTTTCCCAGTGTAGATTTTATCTCCTTCATAAGAAATGAAGAAACTTTCCATAACTTCAAAAGAAAAAAAATAGACAAAAACTGACCAAAGAGTGCAACTGTAAATGCATCAAGACCATCAGGTAATCTGATCTGCTATTTCACATGTAGTCTCTAAAGTCAAGTCTTAAGGATCTTTCTAAAGACATTGATTGCAATCAGAGTTGGATCATGGTAAACTAAGGTAATGGATCCCTCCCACCCCCCGATGCTATTCCAGTGCTCCATTACTTGGCTATTTCTCCACAATTACCATAAACATTGTTAAAACCTGTCAGTGTATATATTACTTTCCTTGTTACTTCTGCAATAATTACAGATATTTGGATTTAAATTAAAACTTTTATTTCACTGGTAGACATTTGCTAAACAAAACAATATAGCCTCACAATGAAAACGGACTTAGCATTAACAGTAAACGTGTCTGCCCTTGAAACTCACATTCATTGAAAATGCATCTGAACAGTAATGGATTAAGTTTACCTTTGGGCTGTTTTCAAATTGTAGACCCCTTTTACACATTTTAGGATCATGCATACATGCATGGTTTCTTTGATTTACCTTCCTGATTGTATTAAATTATATCCCTTGTATAATACTGCACCACTTGTCAGTGTGTGTTTTAAATTTGCAGTTTTGAATATTTTTCCATTAAGCAATGAAACCAAACGTATGAACCAATAATGAAAAAACTGCCAGTTTCAGAACATTTCAACCATAAAAGGCCCCTTAAACTTTTGTCATTACACTCCACCAATATCAGACAATATGTACAATCTCTGCAAAAGTAAAAGTCGTCTGAATAATTCCACATTAAAGAGATCTGTAACTAATGAAGTGGTTGCTACTAGCAAACAACTTCATATTTTTGGTGTTTCATCTGCAAATTTAGTGTCTGCTGCCCTTGAGGATTAAATTGCCTGTGTTACATTAAAACACAAATAAATGTTCAGCTGCTAATATTGCAATAGGGAATGGATGGCAAAACGGCAACAGGTTCATAGTTAGAAGGCATCTCATCCAAAGAAGGACGCACTCAGGACTGCAGCATCCCACCCCACCCTTAAAGTACACCATAGTATCAGCAATCCATCTACATGGTCTGGAAGCAGAAACTACAGCCTTCAGCATCAAAAGCAAGTATGCTACCTGTTATGCTACAAACAGTGCTTTCAAATTCTGTAGCACAAATAGTAACGACCATTTGTTACACAAAACAGCTACAGATTGAAAATAGACTTAGCATGAGCAGCAGTAAACTTCTCTTCTGTTAACGCTCACAGTTCCTTGCAAATGTACTGAAACTCATAATTCCTTGAAAATACAATTGAGCTCACAATTCATTGAAAATGCAATGAAACTCAGGGTTGGTCACCTGAAACAAATGTACAGGGCTTGAGCATGGTTAAAATAAATAAGACAACCTCTCTAACTAGGGCATTAAACACACACACACACACACACACACACACACACACACACACACACACACACACACACACACACACGCACACACACACAAAATAAATGTCCATGCATCATCCTATAGGTGCAAGTACAGACAATACTAAGGATACTCTGTGCCCATCCTTAAAGAAGAAATGTAACACACACAGAGTGCATTCCTAAAGAAGAAATGTAAGTTTGTGGTGGGCCCTCAAAAGCCTGTGGGCCCTAGACACTGGTCTATGTCACCCAGTGCTGGATCTGGCTCTGATTGCAGTTGATATTTTTTATATGTTTAGTTGGAACTATATGTATATGCACGATTGCATGTAGAAACTGTACAATTTTAATGCATTTTTTATTATATGTACTGTATTTGTATATTTCCCTCTGAATCCAGCATGTGCTTGTAAAGAGTCTTTGGATCAGTTAATTTACTCAGTTAAAAACCAATAAATAAAGAGTTAAGATTAACTAAAATAAAAATAAGCAAAAATGTATTTACCAAATCATTCATGTGTGATAACTGAAAACGATGTACATAATAGCCTTTTATATTTTTGCAATCAGCAGACAGAAAAATGTTAGACAGTGTAAAAGCATGCCTCTTTATATCTGTCACACAAAGGATAACAAATGTTACACTTTTGGAGGAACTAGTTAAATAATTAAGCTGATGCTGTAATTTAGCAACAGGTATCCAGACACTAAATTAGACAGTCTATAGTGCTGCTTAGTTTGATTAAGTAAATAATGATGACTTCTGAACAAAATACATACTCAGTCAAAACCATATTCAGCTACAAGGACATTGGAATTCTACTGTGGTCTCCACTAAGTTTGGAGGGCACAGATATATGTTCTTCTCATTCCAGAAATAACTGGTCTTCCTCTGTTGTTCCATAAACGTGCTACCAGTTTAATATTCTCTCATACTGCTCATAATGTGAGCATGTGATGGTCAGTGAAACAAAATAAGTTTGTTATTCTAGATTTTAGAAACAAATGCTTACAAAAAAGAAAAGTAGTTCCCAATTTAACATCAGCTTTGCCATAATCATTAGCATGGTTTACTCTTACAGTAACCTATGCTTTGTTCATGTTACCCATCACTATCAAATCTTCATTTTCCTTCCATGTCAGCATATCATGAACTTGATAATGCAATATATAATAGTGTTATTCCATGCAAAAATCTGCATTGTTTCACTGTATTTTCTTTCCAGAAATTTATATAGGGTATTCGTGTGGAGAACTCTCCTGCCAAATCCTTGTATTTTGCATGTAATTTTGGCTTTTCTTCCTTGTTAATCAACACAATAATCCATTTATTGTACTAAATATTTTAAAGTGCATAGAATGCTGTATTTTCCAACCATAAGATGTTTCAAATTGCACTTTTTCCCAGTATATTATGCTGTCTTAAATTTTGTAATTCCTTATTGAAGTTCTTGTGTGACTTGTCGCCTGTGACATTTTTTTTAAATGTTAAGAGTTGCTGAAACGGCCTATTAGAAAAAAAATGAAAGGTAGATAAGAAGTCATTAATTTTACAGATTTTCTTCCAACTACCGTTTTAGCACTCATGGAGTCTTGCATTGCCTGATTACATTATTATTTCATACCATTTCACTTTTCCCTGTAAATTCCCCAGCTACTGCCTTAAAATGTATGTTTTCCATTATTATACTTTCATGTGATATAATGCTTCCATAATTGCATTTTTAATTTCTAATAACTACACATTTTCTGCCTCATTTCCCATATTACTTGGAACCTTCTTGTCAATTCTGTTAGCAATTTCAGTGCAAACTTTCAAAGTATCAGGCTCATTTCATTTAATATGTATTGTACTTTTCCGCTCTTTGAGAAGGTCCTATGCACAGATCTTCTGATGTTTCAAAATGTTGATAATTGTTTATGTCATTTACAGATATGTTCAGCCAGGCCACTCACACATAAATTACACAGACTTAGCAGTTACACTGCCAACATAAAAGTATGATAAGGCCTCTTATATAACACATTTTTGTTCATCCTGGTAAAAAATGTGCTGGCATAGCAAACAAAATGTGCAGTCATACAAAGCATTAACCATCTTTGTTAAGGAGACTTCACATCTGACAAGTGACACAGTAGGAGTTTTGAAAGACTCATCCTCATAAATCCTACACAAGT
>NC_056737.1:1761230145-1761282645 GCF_019279795.1 Protopterus annectens | reverse complement strand
TCCCATCCACTCATCAAGATTCCTCTTGAAGAGAGTCAATGAGGGACTCTGCCTAACCTGGACTGGGATTTTATTCCAGAGTGAAGGGAGCCTCTGGGTTATGAATCTGTCCCTCCAGCATGTCCTATTTATTTCAGTGCTGAGGTTCAAGTCTCTCGAGCGCGTAGCTCGATGGGATTTTGATTTTCTGAGGTGCAGCATGTCCATTAATTCCGGGTTGGACATGGCTTTATATGTCAGGCAAAGATCGCCTCTGAACAGGCGGTATGCCACTGAGTAGAGCTGGAGTTTCTTTAACCTGGCAGCATATGGCATCTGTTTGAGCCCTTTGATCCTCTTGGTGAGGTACTTTTGGGGTCTTTCCAGTTGCTGCAAGTGTCTGGTAAGGTACATCCCAAAAGGGGCATTGTACTCAATTATGGGCCTGATGAGGGATGAATAAAGAGGCACAATGACCTCCCCTGATCTAGATGTGAATCCCTTCATGATTAGGTGGGCTATATAAAATGTTTTTCTAACCACTTTGGCCACATGGTTGTCAAATGAAAGATTGCTATCAACTTGGGTCCCCAGGTCCCTAATTACTTCTTCTGTACTTGATGGATTACCACCTATGTGATAATTTGTGGGCACTTTGTTTTTGCCAAAGGGGATGACTATACACTTTTTGGCATTTAGCTTGAGGCCATGGCTCTGGCACCAGTTGTCTGTTTCTATGAGGCCCTTTTGGAGAATGCTTGTGTCGGCTGGAGAGTCGATTATGGCACCCAGTTTGCAGTCATCTGTGAACTTGGTCAGCCACAGTCCTTCCGTGTTGGCCTGTACCTCCGAGAAATATATACCGAACAAGAGAGGTCCCAGGACTGAGCCTTGTGGGACACCACTTGTAACTGGTTTGGAGTCTGACATGGCTCCAGCAATTCTAACCATGTGGGTTCTGTCCTTGAGCCAGTTTGCCATCCATCTAGTGACATAGGGGTTTATATTTAAGCTGGTGAGCTTATCTATAATGCCCGAGTGGGGTATTGTATCGAAGGCTTTGCGAGGTCCAGGTAGGCTGTGTGGACCACCTTCCCTCGTCAATGGCCTTGGTGACCGTTTCCAAGGAATCAACCCGGTTTTAGAGGCAAGAACTGCCCTTAACAAAGGCCAACTGGGTAGGATCCAGTGTCTGTAGGTCCCCAATATCTTTATTTATGAGGTCCATGATGATCCTTTCCATAGCTTTGCAGACCAAGCTAGTCAGGCTTATGGGGCGATAGTTTCCAGGATCCGTTGAGGCAACACCTTTATGGAGAGGGACCACTGTTGCTGTACGCCACTCTTTGGGCACATATCCTGTAGTAAGGCTGAGATTGAACAGTAGTTTTATGTTTGGGTTTAGCTCTTCTTGGAGTTCATGTAGGATGCAGCCCGGGACACTGTCTGGTCCCATTGATGCTGTGTTTTTTGCTTTGGAGAGGGCAGCTCTTACCTGAGCATCTGAGATGTCAGGGGGGCAACACTCTGCTGTGATAGATATTTGCCCTTTTGGTGGAGAGGGGGGGGGGGAGAGGTTTGCGCTGAACCTGTCAGCTAGGATGTTGGCAATGTCTGTGGGTTCAGTGTATTTTTTGTCATTTTGGACTAATTCTGAGCATATCTGGGAATTACCACCCAGGTTCCTAACATAACTAAAGAAAGCCTTGTGATTATCCTTAGTGTCCTGTGCAATTTTTCTCTCAGCAATTTTTTCTGGCCTTAGACAATTTTATGAGTGCCCGTAGTTTTTTGCTAATACTGATCAGTGATGCCTTCCTTTTTTGGGATTTTGCTCTATCATTTAGTAGCTTCCTCCTTCTATTGTATAGTTTGTTTATGGCTGGGGTCCACCAGACAGGACGTCTGCCTTTGGAGGATTGTGTCTTGGTTTTATTTGGGATCGCATGATCCATGCATTCCTGAAGGTGTTCATAGAATGTGTTTATAAAGGATTCTGCGGTCTGGGCTGTATTTTCCACAGGCCCGGGGGCTTTGAAGGATTCCACCTCGGTTTTGAGGAGTGTGAAATTTGCTTTAGAGAAGTTTTTCACTGTGGTTTTCTGGGCAGGGGGTGGGGTCGGGATGTGAATATCCAGTGAGATTAGTTTATGGTCTGATCTTACCAGTGAGGGATACACTTCTGGTCTGGAGCATAGAGTCCCCATGTTAATGATGATCAGGTCCAGTATGTTTTCCCCTCTTGTGGGAGTGGTAACAAGTTGTTCCATAGCATTTGAGTTTATAAATTCTAGGAACCTTTGGGCTAGGGTGTTGGAGCTAGAGTAATGCTCCCAGTCTATGTTTGGGTAGTTGAAGTCACCCAATATAATGGTGTTTGAAGAGACCTTCATATTTTCCAGTGTATCATTTCCAAATTAGCGAGATGGGAGAGGATCTGCTGCCAGTAATTCAGCTTGGAGAGGCACTGTTTCTAGATTAGCTAGCTGGAAGAGGCACTGGTGCTAGATTAGCCAGCTGTGAGAGGTACCAGTGCCAGATTAGCCAGATAGGAGAGGACCAGTGCCAGATTAGCCAGCTGGGAGAGGGTCTGGTGCCAGATTAGCCAGCTGGCAGAGGCACCAGCACCATATTAGACAACTGGGAGAGGCATTACATCCAGATTAGCTAGATGGGAGAGTCTCTGGTTCCAGATTAGCCACCTAAGAGAGACATTAGTGCCAGATTATCCTGCTATAATTTTGGGTATAGTCATGCACTTTATAAGGTAGAAGCATGGAAGCAGCTTGCAAGATTAGTCTAGCAAGCTGAGTGGTATCACTGGTCACTCATGTTCTGGAAAACAATGTTTGCCACCATAAATTCAGTGAACCTGTATAACTTCCACCCAGATGCTCTCCAGAAATGGGGGGAAGAAATTAAGGAGGAAGAACCACCTGCTTTGTGTTAGTTGCTTTGTGTTACATTGCCATTACAATATAGGTCTTGTCTATACACCTGTTTGACAATTTATTTGCAGGATATGCTGATGTGTTCTTGTTATATTTTTGATATGATGCACCAGATGAGAATGAGGTAAATCTCATGGCTTGCCTGCACAGATGGGCCAGTCTCTCCTGGTGTTGGGGTACATGAGGGGTATTTCTGGGGACAGCTTGGTATTTCATTATGTTGTAAATAATATGCTCATGTGCTATTCATTTTTTCTTCTCCTCACTTATTCTTATTTTCTACTGGATCAGAGGTAATTCAGGCAGAGATTGTGCAGCTGCCATGAAACTCTGAAGTCTCCTCCTCTCCAGCAACTAAGTCCCTAATGGTCTCCAGTCTTGCTGCTCTGGAGACTTATGGCGGTCACCTAGCAGAAGGTGACCTGGAGGGCTTGCTTTAAGTCTTTATAGCCACTTTTCAGAAGTGGAACATAGTATATTCTTCTGAGGGTGCTGTACAGGATCCTGCATGGGTTATTTCTTAAGATCTGCAGTGGGTGGTGTAAG
The DNA here is from genome assembly GCF_019279795.1 of Protopterus annectens. Taxonomy (NCBI): domain Eukaryota; kingdom Metazoa; phylum Chordata; order Ceratodontiformes; family Protopteridae; genus Protopterus; species Protopterus annectens. Next base: position 1,761,279,169 of record NC_056737.1, on the reverse strand, counting down.
CTAACATGGACTAGTGACTGGAAATATAGATTGGCATCTTGGAGTGTATCCTGATGTGGCTTGTAATGCAATGTATCCAATGGCTGCTACCAATAGGCCAATGGAGACTGTGCCTACACTGATCACAGACAGATTAAGTGACATGAGTTTGGGGATGTCACTCTGCTGGATTTACTGGTAGACCCACCTTATCATTCCACATCTCTTATCACTCTGTTACCCTTCCTTGTGTTTCCATTCATAGGGCCTGTTTGATTTTCAGCCCTTACCATCACAAAATGTCCACTGTTTGTCTGTCCATGTCACTCTTCTTTCCCCACCATTGTGTCTATACACCTCCACTATTGAAATTTGAGAGTGGGTGCATTTGCTCTTGTGATCTTGCTACATTCCCTTTACCCTTCTTTTTCCTCCCAGATGAAACGTATTACCATTCCTCTCTTCTTTTTCTTTTCAGAAGAAATGTGCCACCAAAACACTCCCATTCTTCTTTACTCACCCTGTTTCTCCTTCGTATTATCCTTCTTTGTGTTCCTCTGATTACTGCTCACTGTTTTTACCTTCACTAGCTCCATTTTCACCCCATGTCTATAATAAACTTCCTTGCCTCTGCGTTGTGTTACAGGTGTCTTTGAGATGCATTACTGTGAATGTGAACAGGCATAGTATCAGGAAGGCAACTGCCACGTTACATGTCATTTGAGTGAAAATTACTACAGTTGTACTATCCATGTTGAAACACAGTCGATTCTGGTAGCATAACTGCAACTCATCCATGGCCCTGCTCAACCACGTGTCTCACTGCACATTCACATTCCTTATGCATAATAACTGGCATCATTCTGCATTGTGCTGTAAGAATGTCACCATTTCTCATTGCATGACTGTGTTATTAATCATTTTGGATAATACCCACTATGTTCAGTTATAAGCAACATTGCATAAACTTTTCCCAGACAGTACCTAATACTTGATTTTCATTTATCAGTTTAATGACTTATATTTTTGAAAAAAAAAATGTCTTTTCTGTCTTTACCACCCCACTTTGGTTTCAAAGCCCAAGTCTTCCCCTTTAGTATAAGCCCAAAGCAAAGTCATAACTGAAAATGTCTGAAATGGAATAGCATGCCTTCATAATCAAGAAATGCATGCATAAAGTACTTAAGGAAAGCAAATCATATTGAATTATATAGATAATGATACCCATTTGTTATCCTGGTAGGCCCACTGGATAGACAATCCTTTTTCAAGGATGATTAGGGAGCAATGTCTGGTTAAGTGACTTCCTCAAGGTCACATAGTAGGCAAATGGAGGATATGGGAGTCAACCTTTGTATCCCAGAACTACAGCTCATAACTTTAACCCTCTGAGCCAACTGCCATGTCACATGTCATTTGGGTCATATGACTGTAGTAACACTATTTAAATTTTTGTCATATGACTGCAGTAGCACCACTTAAGTTCTAGTCAGTCTATACTGTAGGTTGTATATTATTTCAGGTTCTGCTGTACAAGATATTTTTACTTTATTGATAGCATGTGTGAAGAAACAGCTGACTGCAAAGACACCATGTTATTGTGGGAGATGCTGCTGCATTATAAAGGATGGCACAAATTCATGTCATTAATAGCTTTCTGTACAATTGGGAGTACTACCATGTGCACTATTTTACACTAATTATGATAATAGGTAGTAAAATATATTGTGTTTCTTTGGCATGTCAACTGCACGAAGATGAACACCTTATGATTGTCAATGTACAGAAACACTGAAACTAAGCAGCAAAATGTCATAGGTTCAGAGTTTCATTGGTGTGTACTAGGCTAATGGCCCTGAAGCCTTTACAAGCCTAGCCCATAGGATTACTCCGGCATCATGCCACCCGACCTTAGTTTCCAGTGCCTCTGTCGAGCAGAGCCACTGGGGTGATCCAAGGTGAATTTACTATTTCCCATCTACTCATTAAGATTTCTCTTGAAGAGGGCCAGTGAGGTGCTCCGTTTGACATGTATGGGAAGTCTATTCCATAGCATGGGCAGTCTCTGGGTTATGAACCTGTCCCTCCAGCACATTCTGTTGATTGTGGTAATGAGGATGAGGTCTGTGGAACGGTTGGTGTGGATGGATTGGGATTTCTTTAGATGTAGCATTTCTAACAGAGCTAGGTCAGACATGGCTTTGTAAGTCAAGCAGAGATCGCCTCTAAGTAGGCGATATGAGACAGAGAATAGTTGGAGTTTTTTGAGTCTGTTCATTAAGGACAGGAAGTGTTTAAGGCTTAGGATCCTCTTTGTGAGGTACTTTTGCGGCCTCTCCAGTTGTTGCAGGTGTCTAGTGAGGTACATGCCAAATGGGGCATTGTACTTGATCCTTGGCCTAATGAGGGAAGAGTAGAGGGAGAAAATGACCTCTTTCTTCTCGGATGCAAAACCCTTAGTAATGAGATGTACCACATAGAAGGACTTTCTGACCACAGTGGCAGTGTGTTGGTCAAAAGACAGGTTGCTGTCAACCCCCCATATCTCTTATAATGCCTTCTGTGTTCAGTGGACTACCATCGATCATGGGAACTGGGTTTTTCCCAAAGGGGATGACGACACATTTTTTGGCATTGAGCTTAAGGCCATGGTTCTGACACCAGTCATTGGTCTTAGCGAGGCCTTTCTGTAGGATGTCAAAATCACTTGGGGAGTTAATAATGGCTCCCAACTTGCAATTGTCTGCAGTCTTTGTCAGCCAGAGTCACTTTGTGTTGGCCTGGACTTCTGAGAAGTAGATGCCAAAAAGGAGAGGACCCAGGAACGATCCCTGTGGGACTCTACTAGTGACTGGTCAGCAGTCTGACTTGGAGTCAGCTACTTTCACACTGCAGGTTCCATCTGTGAGCCAGTTTACAACACACCTAGTGATACAGGGGTTGATGCCTAGCTTAATGAGTTTTTGCATGATTCCTGAGTGGGGAATGGTATCAAAGGCCTTGGCCGGATCAAGGTAGGCTGTATGAACCACCATGCCTTCTTCCACAGCTCTGTTGACTGACTCAAAGAAGTTTACCCAGTTGAGCAGGCATGATCTACCATTCACAAATCCAAACTGTGTGGGATCCAGAGTTTGGAGATTCCCTATATCCTTGTTTATTAGGTCCATGATGATGCTTTCCATAGCTTTGTATATCATACTTGTCAGGCTAATGGGGTGATAGTTCCAAGGGTCTGTAGTCTCTCCTCCTTTGTGGAAATGGATGACTATAGCAGTGCACCATTTAGTAGGGGCAAAGCCTGAGGTGAGGCTGTGATTGAACAGGGCACACAGGTGAGGTGCCAGTTAACTCTGTAGTTCATGTAGAACACAGCCAAGGATATCGTCAGGTCCCATAGAAGCTGTATTCTTGCTCTTTAACAGTGCTGTTTTAACCTGTGCAGCAGTAATACTGGGTGCCTGGCAATCTACTGATATTGTGATTGGTCCTTTGTGGGGGGGGGGGGTAAAGTTGGCACTGAATATGTCGACCAGTATATTGGCAATATCTGTTGGCTTGATATCGGAGGTACCATTGTTCAGTAGCTCAGAGCAAATTTGGGTATTGCCGTGGAGGTTCTTTACATAACTATAGAAGGCCTTGTGGTTGTCTTTACTATCTGCTGCAATTCTGTTTTCTTAGCTAGCTTTAGAGGATTTGATGGGGGATCTCAATTTTTTGTTGAGCTGATAAGGGAGTTTTTCCAGTCTTGGGACTTCACCTTATTCAGAATCAGTTTCCTCCTTCTGTTGTAGAGTTTGTTTATGGCAGGGGACCACCAAATTGGCTTCCTTTTTTTCCATTAAACTGTAAAACAACATAGGGATGCTTTCAGTATATATATATATATATATATATATATATATATATATATATATATATATATATATATATAGATGTGTGTGTGTGTGTGTGTGTGTGTCTCTCTCTCTCTCTATACATATATATATATATATATATATATATATATATATATATATATATATATATATATATATATACATATATATATATATATATATATATATATATATATATATATATAGATATATATATATATATATACACATTTCTGAATCTCAGTAAGTGAATTTACATGTTACCACGTGCATGGTGTATGTGATTCAGAAAAATACATGCTACTAGCATGGAATGCTGAGCAGTGCAGTTGGACACTTTTAATGCTAATGACTATATAATGATATAGTAATGAGCAAAATTATTGAAATGAGAGGCAAGTGGTTTACAAAAGAGTGTTAAGGGTCACCACAGCATCAGTAAATGTGTATCTGCAGGAGATTCTTTTTTGCACTTGTTTTTCTTTTGGTGCATGCAGTGCCTAATGTTTTATGGACTCCACAACATCAGCACTGTGGACTGTTACTATGTTAACAGCGACACCATGCAGGAAATTATGAGCATGTGTTGGCCTTGATTCCAGCCCCATGGAGTCATGGAGTACCTATCCCAGTAGATATCAAGGTATGTATAACTTTACATACATTAGCCACAGGGATCTGTCAGTGACTTGCAGGGGACACAGTAGCACATCTATGGTTACTGCCTCAATAATACTCCATCAGTTTCCCAATGCCACACTTCAGTATGTGGGGAAGCATATGTATTTTCCATGTACCAGAGAGTAGAGATCAAACAACATCTGGGATTTCTACGATATCATTCATTTCTCTAATGTATTCAGGGCCAAAGATTGCTTTCACATTGAAATAAAGGCCTGAACTGGTGAATTGAGAGAAAGAAACACATGAACCATAAAGAATATTGCTACATTAACTTGGTGGTCTGTAATGCACAAGCTATCCTCTTCAATGTGTCTGCAAGCCACTGAGGCAGTTATCATGACTTCCACATAAGGCACAAATGTGACCTTTACCAACATTTCATGAGGATTTTTTTTCTCCACAAGCATCTTGTTAGCAATGTTCCATATGTCCTGGAACCCTGGCTCAAAAGATCCATAGGAAATCCACAAATGCAAACAGACAAGGAATGTAACTATTCCTAGTCAGAAACAAGGAACATTACTGAGTATGTGTTTGGGTAGCTTGAAGGCACTTTTTTGCTGGGTGGATTAATGTGGACGTGCCCTGCAGTATGACTCTGGCGCATGTGCAAAAATAGATTCAATGTTACACAGAATCATACTTGAGAGACAGTTACAGCAGGGTTGTTACTTGCAGAAGTAGCAGTCCCCAGCACATTAGGCAGTGGTGGCTAAATCAGATGAGGAGTCAGTTGAGGAACCGGCGGTAGTAGATGATCATGCCAGATGGAGGAGGGCACCATATGCCATGGCACTAGCAAAGTGACAGTGCACTGCACCAAGCTTTACAACAGAGCTACACAAGAGCTCAACAGATACATAGAGTAAAAGCAATACATACAAAAATACCAGACTGTACCTACCCAAGTACAGGCTGTCTGCACAGTGCATCAAACATCAGCAACCCAAGTAAGAATGTACAAAGGGGAAGGCACAGTTATCATTTACACATAAGGGAGTCAGGAGTGGATATCTTTTACAGGGAAATGTGTGAGTGCTGGTGATTATTAAAGTAAAATGTGCTGTTGTGTGTGTGGCCTTTCTATGTGTGTGTGGCCTTTCTATGTGTGTGTTTGTGTGTTGGTGGGGGGTAGCTTAACATAAAAAGGCTTTATGAAGGAACAATCTCACTGGAAATGTGTTTGATACACTAAGGACTGTGGTGGTGTAAATATATGACTGATAGACACAGCCTAAGCGTTAATTAGAGCAATATGTTTTGATGTACTGGACAGGTTCAGAGCACATATTGTTGATGTTTGATCATTCTGTGGACATACCTGCCCATGGCAGCTGGTTCTAATGGCAGCTCCACTGGTCATACAGTGACCCTGGTTAGATGTTGACATGCTGTGGGAATGTAATCACTATCTGCTATGAGAAGTGCCATCTCACAACAGATGTAGCCATGTAAGTGCTAGACATGACAGGAACAGGATCTAGGTGGTCCATACCTGTGATGGCTACCATCTGTGAATGTAGCAGATGAATGCCTTTTGGGCGGTACCTTGCCCCTAGGTAACTTTGTGAGGTCATGGTATGTTCCAGTATGTGAATTAGTTTGTCAAATCTCTCACACAAGCCTATGTCCCATTGGCAACACTTGCACTCAAGGTCCACACTATTCCCCTAGGGGGACATGTAATTCCACAAACAACTTCATGGAGTCACTGTAGTGTCTGTTGTCTTAACTGAATACACACATTAATGTGCCATTCTGAAACATTATGCTACAGTAATTATGTTAACCAAGTCTGCCATCTGCAGTGCAGAGAAGCTGCCTGTCGGTGTCTGTCAATCTGGTACATGTGAGAATTCTTTATGGTACAACTTTTCTGGCATTTTTAATTCCATAAGGATTACAGTCAGAAGCTCTTGCAGGAAATCTATGAAGGGCATCATTAGAAGACTAAAACATGCATTAGTTTAGGCCAGACTGTCACTCATGTCACTGGCAGCCCATGTGAAGAGCAAAACATTTCTTAACTGTTGTAGTGACATTATTCAATGAAATCCTGACCTCCTAGGCAGATGAGTGGATGAAGTGAGACTGCAGGTACCACCTTGGAACAACAAGCAGAACTTATGTTAGCTAATGAAACAACCTGTCAGAGCATGCCATTCACAGATCTTTCACAATGCTGTTTTTACCTCCTCAGTCCTGAAGTTATTGCTGACAGTAGACAGCTGCACAGGAGGAGACTAGAGCACTAAAGTGAGCACTGGTGAGAGAATAACTGGTTCATAATGAACAGATTATAAAATTAAGTATCTATTCAGGTAGTATAGTTGAAGTATCATCCAGTATGCCTTTTATACATCACTGTCACTTTGGTGATAACTTCCATATTTCAAAGGTAGCAATATGACTGCTGGATGTTAGCGTGTGTGTGGATGAGTATGTGTGTGTGTGTGTGTGTGTGTGTGTGTGTGTGTGTGTGTGTGTGTATAAGCATCCTGCCCTATACTTGGATAAGTGGCTTACATTGTAATGATGCCTGTTAGTTCTCCTCTGTGTTAATTTGAGTAGTCTTTTCATTACAGTAACTACAAGATTACAAGTGAAAAATATCTATGAGCTACATATTTTGGGGATTGGACTTAACAAAGGCATTCTTTGCTAATATACTGGTTTCCTTTGATTGTAATAGCTGTGAGGGGAATGTATGTCAGACATTTTTTCTTTTTACATTTATGTCACACATGTTATTATTGTGTGTTTGACAAGATCAATCTCCCACTGGGTTGTCCAAGTAGGTCAACATGGCAATGTTGTGCCTTTCAAAATGCAGGTGATGATGTTTGTGAGCCCAAGCCACCCTCTCACTTGTGAATGCTAGCAGCTTTGGTAAACTGAAAAGTGTGTTTGTTCCTGAGATGACCCACCACTAGACCAATAATCAAAGAGCCTCAATTTTCAGCACTGGCACCTGTGGGGGGGGGGGGCATTCACTGGGAGTATAACAGGTACACACACAGTATTTCCAGATGCAGCTCTCTGCATCAAGTGTAACTTCCCTTAAGAGCACACAGAGACCACAGTCCATCCAGGGCTGATTTCTTCATCTTCCTCCAGATCCCCAATAATATTCCCCACTGGCACAGCTATAGAGGTGAGATTGTAGCTCAGTGACTAAGCCTAGACCTCCAACACCCTCTTTATCCAACCGATGCTTTCTGCCCCTGCCCAAAGAGCTGACACACACACACACACACACACACACACACACACACACACACACACACACACACACACACACACACACACACACACACAATCACTCACTCTTTTTGAGGATTGATTTACACACACACACACACACACACACACACACACACACACACACACACACACACACGCACACACACGCACACACACACACACACACACACACACACTCACACACACACACGGGAAAAGCTCGCTGTGCTCCCTTCTGCCCAGACTATAAGGTGTTTTTTCCTGCCACCAGTCACTCCTGTCAGCTGCCTTAAGGCCCTTGACAAAGGGTGTCCAGTCTTACTGTGTAATATTAACATTAACATAAGTGGTAGTCTCACCAAAAGCAAGGCTATTAGGAGTGGGTCACACAGTGTCACCAAATAAATTTGCAAGTAGTCTCAACACTTAAATATTTCTACACAGATCAGCTACAATGAAACATTTTAATATATTTAATAATAAATAATAAAAGAACAAGACAATACTAAATATATATTCACAGTGACATCAGGGTTCAAAACCACAGGAAATATTTAAAATAACATTGCAGTACAGGCTCACACAAATAAAGAAAAACATAATCTAAACTAAGCTTTGCTATATTCCTGACTGTATCTAAGAGAGTTACTATATCCTAATAACTTACTTACAGTAAGGCATATGTTCTAATTGCTGTTGTCAGGTCCAAGACGGAATGCAGATTTCTCTGTCTCACGAAGAGACTCCCAAATTAATAGCTAAAATACTGCTACTGGGATAGCTTAAAGAATGACATATTTCTAGTCATCTGACTTCAAGTTCCCAGGCCAAAACCCCCATTCATAAAAGCTGGCAGCATTTAGCATCTACCTGTAAAAACATACAAACAATGGCTGCTGCTCAGATCTTTGGCAGATGTGGAAGTCATAAAACAACTGCATTCCTTCATGTTTCAAAAATAGCAATTAGTTCACTCCAAGGACAATACAGAAATCTTTCTAGTACAGACGCTGTGTCTCTAACTGTTTTGAAAACTTAAGAGATAGCCTCTTTATTGTGTAGCCTATAAAATAATTTAATTTTAGATATTTTTCTAAAGTTTGCTGGACTGAGATTAACCTACTGTATTCCAGTTTCCACTGTTAAAATATACATATTTAAATAGTTACAATAGTGCATGTACATTTCTGTTCTCTTCCAGTAGGGCACACTGTAGTTTCATTTCAAACACAGCACTTTGCAAATACCTTTTCAAAACGCACATCTGTACAAGCAGTTTGGTATACATACAACATATAGTTGTAATACATTTGTAACACAAGAACCTTGTATAAATAATTTTGATATTCACCTATGACACATAATTATTTACAAAATTCCAGCTAGCTGTGCTTGCAGTATCTCCTTTCATCACACTTCTTCCCTCTTTCGAAGACTCAAGCTAGTTTTTCAAGTGATGCTTGAGAAACGTTGCTTGAGAGGGATGAGTCTATCTGGAAATACATTATCCCATGCCCTGTTTTGAGATCCCAGCTGCCTTTGCATTGAAGAACCCATTACAGTGTTGCACTGTCAGATCATATGCTTACACCCCTAGCCTCCACCACAGTAACCAGGGATTTTGCTGGATGCCTCCCTCTAGCCATTGATCCATCTCAGACTCCTCCTGCCTTCTACTGCAAATAGCACCAGGGCATCTCTATCATGGTAAGATTTCACCATGTTAACATGGCATATTTGTACCTGGCCTCTTGCCTAACAGTTCTACCATGTAGGTAACATCACTGACCTTCCTTGGCACTTTGAATAGTTCCTCTCAAGCTGCCTGCAGCTTGTTGTGTCTGACAGGAATGAGATTCATGACCTGCTGCCCCACAGCATACTCTCTAGCTCAAGCATTCCTGTCATACCAGACCTTTCTCTGCTGTTGGAACTCCTGCCGGGTTCTCCTGGGCCAAGCCTATGAGTTGCTTAAGCCTTGTCCTGAGGTTTAGGACATATGCCACAACAGAGTTCTTGTGGGATTCACAGTCACCCTCCCACTCATCACAAATTGAATCTAGAGGTAACCTCACCCGATGCCCATAAAGCAACTAAAGGGTGAAAAAACCTGTGGATTCCTGGGGTACTTACAGATGTGGCAAACATTGTCCCACTCTCTCTTAAACTGGTCTGCAAATGCCTGTAACATGGTCCTTAGTGTAGAGTTTAACCTCGCCACAAGAACATTTGTCTGGGGATGATAGGGGGAGGTTTTTATGTGTTTCATCCCACAGTGCTTCCACAGACAAGCCAGCAGGTCTAACATGAAATTGGTACCTCTGTCAGTCAGTATTTCTTTTAGGAAACCTACCCTGCTGAAAATCTCTAACAAAGCATTTACCACCTTTACTGCCTCAATGGAGGACAGATCCACCACCTCAGGGTATCTGGTAGCATAATCTACTACCACTAGGATATACTTCCTCCCTGTGGATCCTGGGGTACTCAGAGGCCTCACAATATCCATAGCTACCCTCTAAAATGGCTCCTCAACCACAGGCACAGGTATTGATGTTGCTTTCAACTTGTCTCCTGCCTTGCCTACTTCTTGGCACTGCTCATATGTCCTACATTACCCTGTTACATCCCTGAAAATCCCAGGTCAATAAAAGTTCTGCGTAATAAGTCTCTTGGTATGCTTTATGCCCATTTGACTTGCAAAGGGAATGTCATGGGCTATGGCTAGAAGTGCCAGATGCTAGGCTCTGGGCACTACCAACTGCTGTATTACCTCACCCTCTAACCCTCCTTCAGGGGGTCCACTCTCTATACAGTAACCTTTTGTCCCAGTATCCAATTTTATTTCCTTGAGAATCAGGTGCCTCACTGGCTACCTCCATCAAGCCTTGTAATGTAGGGTCTGAAAGGTGAGCCTGTCTCAACTTTCTCTTTGTAGCTCTTCCCAGCTCCCTTTCCACAGCAAGTCTGGTATCCTCTGACAGCAGTGACTTACTGTCAGCCTGGGTACTAATACTCACTGCTGTCCTTGCAGACACTCTTTCCAAGGGAACATCAGTACCCACAAGCAGCTGTGGATCACCTTCAGTATCATTGACACAGGGAAGCTCACTTTCTGAAGTAAACACATCACTAGTTCTGGCTTCAACTGTGTGGTCTGTCTGCCCCCCCCCCCAGGCTACCAGACCCACATGCTTGTCTCCAAGTCTGACTGCATGTCACTGTATGCACACAAGGTAGTGCATTATCAACAACATTCCCTATCTGGACATCTGCAGGCATATCCTCAAACACACCTACTTGCTGGCTTCCTTTTCCACCCTCCCAGTCAAGGTGAACCTTAGCCAAAGGTATTTGGAATGGGGTCCCTCCTAAAGTTCTAACTGGATTAGAATGCCCAAACAAGTAGAGCTCCTCTTGAACCATTGCAGGCTTCACAATGGTTAGGTCAGAGGCTGTGCCTCTCTTTGCAGGGGCCTGTTTCCCATCTACTAAGATAGGATATATCCTCTTGTGGTAGTTTGTCACCCTTGTTGTCTCCATTCAACTTACTACTGGGATTCTATTATTCCCACTTGTTGGCTCCCCATCTTTTGTTTCCCATCTTGCCTCAGTGGACATCTATATGCTGCATGGCCCCATTGATTACATTTAAAGCATTTATCCTTTGATCCTGGCCATGTACCTGAACTAGTGGTTTCCCGTTACTGGTGGATTCTGTTGGGATGCTATAGGCTTCACACCATGGGTTACCTTAGACCCATGTATAGCACAGAGTATCCCTTTCCTATGCAGTAATGCCCTGCTTGATAGGTATAGGTCTCCTTTTTTTCCCCAACTCATCTGCAGTGCTGCATTCCCTATCTGCCAACCAGATTCTCATGTCCTCAGGCAAAGTTCTCAGGGCTTGTCCCCTCACCAAAAGGTCTGCCAGCCCTTCAAAAGTGGTGATCTGGCACCCACTCATCCACCTATGAAAATAAGTGCTTGACTCAGCACCATTTTCACACACACTTTCATCGGCCTTGTGTCTATGCTCACAAAACTCTTTTCTTTAAGCTTCAGGTGTTAACTTAAAACACTCTAATAATCAATGTTAACTCTATTATAATTTAAGCAATCAGTATCAGACAATTTAGAAACAGCAGTTATAGCTTTACCATGGATGAAGGGGGCCAGGAACTGTACCAAGAGCCCTTGGTCAACATTATATTGTTTACAAACCATTTCAAACATATGAATAAAACTATCAAAATTATCACCATCTGTAAATTGTGGAAGAAATTTAATGGCCTTTATTACTTCTAGGGTTCAGTTATTCCCTTCCCCATTACCTCCATGTGGTCCATGTGGTGAAGAGTCAGCATCTCCTTTTCATGTTGCCTCTGCCTCTCATTTTCTTTGGCTTCCATATGTCTCAGTCTCTCTGCTGATACTAATTTCATTTCTTTCTCCTTCTGCAGTCTCTATGCTGATTCTAGTTCCAAACATTTGGCCTCCAGTTCAAGTCTCTTTAACTCCAGATGGATTTTTAAGCCCTCTGAGGCAAGTTGAACTGCCATTTTCTGAGAGTTGTACATTCCCAAGACCAGTTTGGTTGTCCTCCTGGTTGCTGGTCTATGATGCAACTGTGGTTAAGGTTGCAATCATTTCTCCTTTAGTCATGTTGGCATGCCCAGTCCTTTGGCTTGGCACATCTCAGCCAACTGGTTCCTTGTCAGCTTGCCATATTCCTCCACTAATGTCCTTGCCTGCTCCCCCTGACTAACTAAGCTAACAAAAAAATAAATAAAACTATTGTGATATGAAACTCTCAATGTCTACCATATGGCTGCTTGAGAGTGCAAACACCTTCTTTAGTGATCACTGTTTACAGGTTACAGGAGCTCAGTATCCACACCACTGAATCCCAGTATGTGATATAGTGATCCCACTAATGTTCATCAAATATGTCGACCCTCCAATAGACTAGTAATCAAGGGGTCTATATTAAATCAAGGAGCGCTTAAAAAAGCAAACACTTTTTTATCGACCCCATGTAAGTGACAGCTTACAATCCCGAACACTCGGAACAGCGATTTTTTTCCCAGGGAAAAAAAATCGCTGTTCTACAAAAATAAAAATATAAAAAATATCAAAACATTACATAAAGAGGGGGTCTTCACCCTCCACTTAAATATACCAACTCTAAGATTGCACCACAGTGGTGAAAACGGCAAAGTAATGGAGGCAGCCAAGTGATTTCTTTCCCAGGGAAAGTAATTGTTTATATACTGTTTCACTATTTTGCTGTTCCGTGCTTTCAAGTTCGATCAAGATGCATTTGAAGGATTGCGTCTTCGATTATATAATAGGAACCCTAATCAAGGAGTATCAATCCTCACCACTGGCAACACTGCGGACATTCATTGAGAGGATGACAAGTACACACACACTATTTCCAGATGCAGCTCACTACATCAAGTGCCATTTCCCTTCGGAGTACACAGAGACAACAGTCCATCAGGGGCTGGTTTCTCCATCTTCATCCAGATCCCCAGTAAGACTCCTCACTGGCACAGCTATAGAGTTGACATCTCAGCTGAGTGACCAAGCCAAGACCTCTAGCACTCTCTCTGTCCAACCAGTGCTTCATTTCCCTGCCCTAGTAGCAGACACACACACTCTTTTTGAGGTTTGATTTACACACACACACACACACACACACACACACACACACACACACACACACACACACACACACACACACACACTCTCTTGTGAAAAGTTGGCATAGATTTACCAGCTATGCTCCTTCTGCCCAGACTATAAGGTAGTTTTCACTACAACCAGTCACTGCTGCCAGCTACATTAAGGCTTTTAAGAAAGGGTCTCCAATCTTACTGTGTAATATTAATATTAACACAAATGGTAGTTTGACCAACAGCAAGGCTATTAGGAGTGGCCCATACTATGTCAACAAATAAATATGCAAGTACTTTTAAAACCTAAGTATCTCTACACAGATCAGCCACAATGAAAGGTTTAAATATATTTAATAATAACTAATAAAAGTACAAGACAATACTAATTATATATTCGCAGTGACATCAGAGTTCAAAACCACAGAAAATATTTAAAATGACATTGCACTACAGGTTCACACAAATAAAGAAAAACACAATCTAAACTAAGCTTTGCTATGTTCCTGACTGTATCTAAGCGAGTTACTATACTCTAAAAACTTACTTAGAGTACGGCAGATGTGGTGAATGGTTCTAATTGTTGTTGAATGGTCCATAACAGAAAGTCACTAAGAGACTTCTCATATTAATATCTAAAATATTCCTGGTGAGATAGCTTGCAGAATTATATAATTTCTGGTCATCTGATTTCTATTTTCCAGGCCAAAACCCCATTGCTAGAAACTGGCAGCATTGAGCATCTACCTGTAAAAATATAGAGACAAGGGCTTTTGCTCAGATCTTTGACAGATGCTGGAAGTCATAAATTGCAATCCTTCATGCTTCAAAAGTAGCAATTATTTCACTCCAAGGACAATACAGAAAGCTTCCTAGTACAGACTTTGTGTCTCTGGATGCATTGAAAACTTGAGAGATAGCCTCTTTATTGCGTAGCCTATAAAGTAATTTAATTTTAGATGTTTTTTTAAAGTTTGCCGGACTGAGGTTAACCTCCTGTATTCCAGCTTCCACTGTAAAATATATATATTTAAACAGTAAAAAATCATGCATGTACATTTCTGTTCTCTTCCAATAGGGAACATTGCGGTTACATTTCAAACACAGCACTTTTTAAATACCTTTTCAACACACATGTCTGTACAAGCAGTTTGATATGCACATGACATACAGTTCTAATACATTTGAAACACAAGCATCTTGTATAAACCATTTCAATATTCACCAATAACATATAGTTATTTATAAAATTACATCTAGCTGTGCTGGCAGTATCTCCTTTCATCAGAGTTCCTCATTCAAGTATATAACATGTAACTTTGTCTTTGTAAAAATCTATTTAAGCTTCATTTTTTTTGCATGTGTACTTCTGTCTTTCCACTCTCTTTGTCACTACCCCTGCCAGTGGATTGATTTATTTTGTTTGTGCCTCTTCTTTTATTGTATTATTATATGCAGCATCATTTTGACTTGTACATATTCCTAAGGCTTTGGAGCTTTTCTCCATGGGCCTCTTCTGAAAATGAGCTTCTACCCAGTCATACTTTCCCAGTAATCAAATGTCAATAAATAAATAAACAAATCCCTGTCAGTCCTCCCTTGCTGGTAGCAACAGCAGCAGTGCCATACCCACCACCTCCTCTACAAGAAACACCCACAACCTCTGGTGACCAGCTTGCCACTTCACCTTCATACCTCCTGCCCTACCTGTACCACCCACTACAGACAGTCCTGCAGATGGTGCTGGGACTGTTGTACCCACAAATAGCAGTAACAACAGACGAGGCATTTTGGGTGAGGTAATTGACAGGTTAGATGCATGAATAGCTACATAGAGAACCTCTTCTGGTAACTCATTGAGTCATTCTTCTCCAGTACTATCTCAAATACCTAAGAGAGGGCCCAGTGGTATTTGTGCCGAGTGTGGCAAGTTAGATCTCGCTGGGCTGCAGCTGGTGGAGACAGCAGCTGCAGAATCCCATTCTCTTTCCCAATCCTGGTGTTCCACTACCTTTTGTGTCCAGCCCCATTTGTCATTTATTTCTCCCCTCAACATTGTTTTTCCTTTCTTTGTCTGAAGTCTCCTTCACCATTATGTCCCCCATTGTGTTGCCACACTGCCATTGTCTGATGTCTCCATCATCAGTGTGCTCCCCATCCCGCATTATTTTGACAAACCTCCTGCCAGTCTTGTCTGTCTTCTTCTAGTATTTACCTTATGTCACACTTTTTCTTTCTCTTACTTCTCTTGCTTTTTTCTCCAATTTACCTCCTGTTCATGCATGAAAAATGGGAAACTGTTCCACAAAAAAAAAAAAAAAAAAAACTACCAGCTCCACCTCCATCCTGTTCATTCCTTATTTTTTTACCTTATGTTCTACCCTCTACTTGCTTCCACTGTTCATCTCTTCCTATACTCCCTTTTCTACACTCTATTCTGGCCAAAATGTAAATGCATACAGCTCACTTGTGGTGATTTAAATTTTCCAAATCACTTCTCTTTTCTGTTACTCTACATGGGGATATTATGTAGAGCTATTTCATGATGTACAGCAGGAGGCTGGGTTGTCATATTTCACACCTCTGACTATTCTATACAACCACTATTATGTAGTACGTATACTGGGTTTTTCTACTACAGGCTGTGTAAATGACCTGAGCATTGTGGTAGAGCAGTTTGCACACATACAAAGGATTATGACCCTAACTGTTGATGCATTTCTTTTTAAAAATATATTATACTGCTAGTTATGGTGTTGGAAATAAATTTAGATCCCAAAGATTGTATTCTGATGAATATCCCTCCTCTTCCTTCACCAGCATTACAGTAAATGTTTTTTGACTAATCTAATGGGGAGGCGAAAGCCATCATTCTGTGGCTAGGCTTATAAATGCCCATGGGCAGATAGCCTAGTACTTACCTATGAACCTATGACCCTATGAGGACTACAGTATAAGGCAGAGGCCTAGAGCAGCCTTGTACAAGGTGTTACATGTACCACAGATATAATGGTAAGCAATGCTGACACCATTAGATTGATCTAAATTGTAGACATCACAACCACCTGTTCTGATGGCAGGCCACAGTGAGGTAGCAGGTACCACCTATGCACTGTAGATGCATAATGGCTTAAACCTCCATATGGAGTCTGCCAGAGTCTGACACGCAGCATATAATGGTCTCCAATTTCTTTCTCCATAGCCACTGAACAGACATAAGGAAATGCACAGCTCTACAGGAGGAGGACGGAGTACCTCAGGCAGTGCCAGGGTGAGTATACTTGTTACACAGTAGCCTAACATGTTATCAAACTAGTCAATAGTCATACAAATACTCAGAATAGGTATGCACTTTCCCTGAGGGTGCCGCATTATGAAATGTACAAAGAAGAACTGAATTGTAGATTGGTATGAGTTATAAGAAGTGATATACCCATAAATAAATTGTAACTATCCAAGTGAGTTCTCTTGTACATTACCTACTTGTTTAGGCTATATCCTATTATGGTATGTTGAGTAATATGTTACACTAATAGTTACATACACATGGAACAGGTATGTTAGGAAATATAATTTCCCATATAAGGATTGACTAGTCTAAAAGGAGAAAGCATTATCACTTAGGTGGTATGTTCAATATTGGATGAGAGCAGAAGTGTGATATTTTAATCACACTTGACATTAGGGTGTAATCACTTCAAATCAACCCAGTTGTCTTCAGTGGTGTCATATATGTTATTGATCAAAGATTTTTGTCAATTATCAGTCCAAATCTAAAAGCAGTCCTACCGCAAAATCTAAGCAAAAAGTTACTATCAACTTGTATAATCTATGCATGTTTCTTTAAAGGCTTTAAAAGCAAGGCACCTAAACATAAGAAGCATAAGAAACAGAGCCCATGGTATTGAAATCTAGGCACCTTTTTGCAGACTTGCTACATTACCCTTATATGAAACCTTGTTTAAACCTTGCTACTCCCTCTGTAACAACAAATGAACAGAATATCAATGGCTAATGATGAAGACCTGTGTAATCCATGAAAGGAAGGCAACTGTTTTGCCAGAAGAATATAACTTCTAGGAAGATGGCAGATCCTAAGAACCATAATTCCATCTGGCAGTTAACTGAACTTCTTACTAGTGGCAATGTTAAACTGTTTGTTGATGTTGTCTACATTTTGTCTCCATCAGCTCCAACTCTCTTATTTTGCTCTAGAACAGCATCTTGCCAAAATAAATAACAATTTTCTGCTTCTAGGGTACACCAGCCTTAACAGGGCAAGAAATGTCTACTACCCATT
This sequence comes from Protopterus annectens, assembly GCF_019279795.1. NCBI lineage: Eukaryota > Metazoa > Chordata > Ceratodontiformes > Protopteridae > Protopterus > Protopterus annectens. The sequence continues at coordinate 1,761,261,401 of NC_056737.1, read as the reverse complement.
CATCTCTCACACACCCAGATTTTGCTTTACCAAAAGAGTTAACTCAGTCACCAGACCAAACTTTAAAGCTTTAAACAAGAGTATAATGAAGTGTATATGTTAACTAAGTTCCAGATAAAACATTAAAGCTTTAAATAACAATATAATGGACTGTTCGATTGGCACCAATCCTGTTATATGCATCAACAATATGATATGTCAAAACTATTTATTAAACAACTCCCCAATCACTTTCCCAACCAAATTATCCCAATCTATCAGTCATTATAGAACCTTGGAACTATAAACTTGGATCTCATCCTAGCAGCTATAGGTATCCACCAAGCAATATATGAATATATAGCTATGTTAGCAGATGGTCTCAGTAAGGCATATCCATTAATAACAGCAGAAAAGGGCAATTCTTGTGAATACCTAACTAATAGAATTTAAGCAAAACTGCTGCTTCATGATAAAACATCATAACAGAGCAGACTACTTATAGCCCATCAGATAGTGTTCCATAAAAAAAGAAAAACGTTAAAGTAAAAAAAAAATCTACTGTTGCACATGCAAAAGTTGCAAAATTACCCCCAAAAAAAAAAAAAAAAAGAAATCTATCTATAAAGGAAAACATCATAGTCTAAAATAAATTCTGGTGTTACAAAACCTACAGCATAGAAAATATAAGCAGATTCTGTGTAACAGACAAACAACAGAGCTATTCACTTTGTTTTCAAGGAAGCTATTGGGATGCCTTTGGTCATCCTTCTTACACAGGTTGTTAGTCATGAAATTTTCATCCTGAATTATTCTTCAGAAACCCTTAGTTAAAACTACAAAGGCCTATTCTCAAATCAGTTGCAGTGTTCCAGAAACTCACATATATGGGAGGCATGACCTCCACCACCCAACTTCTTTTTTATTCAAAGAAACATATTTATTCAGTTACCACTTGTGACATAGGCAATCATGCATTTATATAAATGAAAACAAACCATATTGACATAATTTTAGTTGCAAACATTATACATCACTTATAATCTATCCAGTCATTCACAGTCAAATATTACATTGGTCATTCAAATCCTGCCTTCTTTTAAACCTTATTCCTTGTCTGCATGTATTGTTACCACCATTTCTGTTTTTCCTGTGTAATTTGTACCTACACTTTTCTATAGCTCACATTTCCAGTTGTTTTATCTCTGTTACTATATTCACTACCTCTAGTACAGTTGGTTTAGACTTTGATTTCCATTTCGTAGTAACTGCTTTTTTTTGGCACCCACTATAATTAGACTCAGAGTGACCTTACTATGTCTAGGCAATTCTGATTCTGTATCATAGCTCAAAAATTATTTCCTTAGTCATACCAATTTTTCTCATCCATTATTTCTCATAGAGTAGTCTACAGGGAATCTTTAAAGTCTGCCAACTCATTACAGCCCTGGAAAATATGTTCCCAATTATTTCTTTCTTCCTCATCACACCTGTAACAGTTGCTGTCTACCTGAAGAAAAATTCTTTGGAATCTACTTGGGGTATAAAAATACCTATGTAAATACTTCCAAGCAAAATTCATAAATCTTCTAGACTTTGTTGCATATTTGGGAGATGTACATATACCCCTCCTCATTGTTTATTTGTGAATTGTTTATCCACTCTCTCTTCCCAATTCTTTCTAACCTCCTTTGATCAATTCTTATAGTTATCATGCAATATTTTATAAGCTCTACTAATTATTCCATTTTTAACCACAGCGTCTGTTCTAGATTTTATAAAAACTCTACCAGTGCTGGTCTTTCACTTAGGATACCCTTATTTCTTTCTCTTTGCCTATACTCTGATATCAATCCTTGATAAGGAAAGCAATCTGTAGTCTGCAGTCCAAATACATTCTTGGCCTCTTCCCTTTCTATTACCTCTCCCTATATAATTATTTGCTCCCAATACTTTGGTTCTTTTGCCAGTTTTCTCTAATAAATTCCAGCCTTTTCTTGCCAATTGTCTGTATCCCCAAATGCAGTCATTCCTATTGGCAGAATCTCCCACAGGCATTAAATCTGCCTGCAAACAAATGGCCTATATAACAAGACAACTCATAAAATGAAAAATGATGCTTTCTGAATAGAAGTCTGCCCTCATAGTAAAGTGACTGACAATTAATCTCCAAAAGAATAAAGGAGGCCATGGCCACACATTCTTATACACTAACAATATAAAATAATGGAAAATGTTGTTGTTGGCTAGTTGATACCTTATAGTCAAAAATAAAAAATCTTAACATATAATCAACATGGCTTTATGCCTGTGAATAAGATGTTGATAGTCTTTTAGAATTTATCAAATTACATCCTCAACAAATCTGACAACAGGCAGCTAACAGATGCATTTTAATAGAAATCAAAAACTTTAAAAAAAAATCTTTTCCATTTTTCCATTTCTAACTTTGTGTTCTTTGACTCAGCAATTTGAAAACTGTTTTCATAGCAGCCAGCTTGAACTTAATACTCTTAAAACTCTCACACAAAGGCACATTAGAACACACATTGACAAGAATCTGTCAATGGACCTCTTCTTATTACTTGGTTTATAAACATCCCCACTTAATAACAAAATTCATTGTTCTGCCACCATAGTTTGAAGTCTGTCACCGATATGAAAACAAATTAGTCAAAGTCATATTGACCACACAATTTACTAACAAAAATAGGCAAAGTTAACTAAAACTAAGCCAATGGTGTATGGTTCTGAACAAAAATTAAAATAAAAAATCTCACACTATGAATAAAAAATTTCACTGAAGCACACAAAGAACAAGTCCCTCATTTTAGAACCAAAGTTATTTGGTTTATCTGGCTTGAAATCAAACACCTTTATCCTAATAATATAAACAAGACAAAACTAAAAATGTGCTAAATATTACATTACTGATAATCTGTGCTGAAATTAATTTTGTGTAAAATATTTTAATACCTCATCTTGAATATTGCTATTCCACAGAGACCAGAACTGACCAAGCCTTACTCAACCAAATATCTAACTTCATTACTCTAGATGTCCAATGCAACAGCACTGTATTTCAATGAACTATGTCAAAAGGTTACTTACACATGTATGTGTCAGTATCTCTTGCCTGCCACATTCACGGGCTATGTTTCAGGAATGTTGCCACCACACATAGCCAATAAACCCACAATTATCCACTCTTGGTGCAATCTCAGACTACAGCATAATAATGTAATGATCCTGAATACATTAACATTAACCTTGGATGTGGAGAATTAGTGTTTTCAGCACTAATCCCTTATCACATGGTATCATCTCCAAGTAAAATACACAACATCTCAAAACAATGCAGGCTTTTCAAATACATTATATCCATAGAAGAAAAGCCGTGACAAAGTAAACAGTTCTTGCAAAACCCTCTTCCTTCCTGTGATTCTCATGAATTCAGTAATTTTGTCCCCTTATCAAAACTTCATCAGTGCCTCCTCTACCATAAATACAACTATTGCAGATGCACTTATTTATAACTGGCTTTGTTCACCAAAGTTACTTACCTACCTCACACAAATTAACACCAAGCTATTTTGATCATTTTTAAGAATAAGGGTGATGTGCAGAGCTGTAGTAACTACAGAGGGATAAAACTGATCAGCCATAGCTTGAAGTTATGGGAAAGAGTAGTAGAAGCTAGGTTAAGAAGGCAGGTGATGATTAGTGATCAGCAGTATGGTTTCATGCCGAGAAAGAGCACTACAGATGTGATGTTTGCTCTGAGAGTTTTGATGGAGAAATATAGAGAAGGTCAGAAGAGTTGCATTGTGTCTTTGTGGACTTGGAGAAAGCATATGATAGGGTGCCTAGAGAGGAGTTGTGGTACTGTATGAGGAGGTCAGGAGTGGCAGAGAAGTATATACGAGTGGTACAGGATATGTACGAGGGTAGTGTAACTGTGGTGAAGTCTGCAGTGGGAGTGACAGATGCGTTTAAGGTGGAGGTGGGATTACATCAAGGATCAGCTCTGAGCCCTTTCTTATTTGCAATGGTGATGGACAGGTTGACAGATGAGATCTGACAGGAGACCCCATGGACTATGATGTTTGCAGATGACATTGTAATCTGTAGTGAGAGTAGGCACCAGATTGAGGAGACCCTGGATAGGTGGAGATACGCTCTAGAGAGGAGAGGAATGAAGGTCAACAGGACTAAGACAGAATATGTGTATGTAAATGCAAGTGAAGATAGAGGAATGGTGAGGATGCAGGGTGTAGATTTGGCAAAGGTGGATGAGTTTAAGTACTTGGGATCAAACAGTTCAGAGTAATGGTGAGTGTGGAAGAGAGGTGAAGAAGAGAGTACAGACAGGGTGGAGTGAGTGAAGAAGAGTGTCAGGAGTAATTTGTGACAGACGAGTACCAGTAAGAGTGAAAGGGAAGGTCTACAAGAGGGTAGTGAGACCAGCTATGTTATATGGGTTGGAGACAGTGGCATTGACGAAAAGGCAGGAGTCAGAGCTGGATGTGGCAGAGGTAAAGATGTTAAGATTCGCACTGGGTGTGATGAGGGTAGACAGGATTAGGAATAAGTATATTAGAGGGTCAGCCCAGGTTGGACAGTTTGGAGACAAAGCCAGAGAGGTGAGATTGTGTTGGTTTGGACATGTGTTGAGGAGGGATGCTGGGTATATTGATAAAAGGATGCTAAGGATGAAGCTGCCAGGTAACAGGAAAAGAGGAAGGCCTAAGATAAGGTTTATGGATGTGGTGAGAGAGGACATGCAGGTGGGTGGTGTGACAGAGCAAGATGCAGAGGACAGGAAGAAATGAAAACAGATGATCCGCTGTGGCGACCCCTAATGGGAACAGCCGAAAGAGAAGAAGAAGAAGAAGATTCAACATTATTCCTACCTGATATTCTAAACAAAACAGCATTCTATGTATGTTTAAAATTATAAATACATAAACAAGTTGTTAATTACTTGAAAGCATTTGTAAGCATTGTTACATAATTCACAGTCATACCGGATAAATACATCTGTCCATATGAGATAATGTCAACAGAGTTACCAGTAGAATTGTAACTAGATTTTTTAAATAGTCAGTGCAACTGTAACTAGATGCTTTTAAATCCAGTATTTAACTATGTTGTGCTGTTATCTTCTGACAATAAAATATCACAGCTGTAAAAAATATTGATGCTGATATTACTCTCTATCAATTAGACTACAACTGAAAAGCCCACCGGGCAAATCTACATAGTTAATTAACAACTAGATAAATACCATTTCCTCAATAGCATGCTGCTGTATCAATATTATAAAGTCAGAGCTGCTTAAATGGCAAATGTCTGCCACTTTTTCTTCGAAAAAGAATTTTAGGCTATATCGTATGTGGTCTTTTATAAATCATATAAAGCTTGGGATATAACTTTCACTATCAAACTTTTAAAATCTGACTTTTAACAAAGACAACTTTATGGCCTATGAAACAATTTTTATACTGTCTGAATAAATACCACAGCTGTTCAAATGCATCATTAATTCACAGTGCCGTAAGTATGGAGTTTAAAATTTCATCCACCGCATACTTCAGGATGAATCCATTAACATTCTCACCTGCAAATATTTATTTATATAAGAAATGAAGGTATTTGCAGAAGCTGGTTGAGTGGGTGTTTAAGTTACAAAAATCAGTGTGCTAAATTTAAATTCATTCTGTGTACCTCAGCAGTGCCAAGCAAAGCTAATATCTTCCACTAAAAATAAAATATAAACATGAGATGTGAAAGGGGGCTTGTATGTAGAAGTGCTAAATTAAGTATAAGTCAAGTATAACTGAACAATAATAAACACAGGAAGCATTTGGCTGAAATTTTAATGAGGCATCAACATTCTGTGCTTACTTGGGTCACAAAACGTGGAGGAGTATAACATCATAAAGCCATGAAAGCATTAAATTACAAGCAAGTACAGCAATCCTTTCCTAGCGGAATACATAAACACATTATTATAAAAACATTAATTGAGTATATAGAAACCTATCAAGTTTAGGTACTAATTTAACAAAAATATCCTTTACCTTTTACGTTAGAAGGGTACAAAAATGCCATTGTCATGAAGAGCTTGTTTTCTCAATGTGTTTCCTCAGCTCCTGGGTAACCCCTGGAAAGAGCATTTCTTCCTAGCAAATTACTCATGTCAGCAAATGAATGACACATACAAGCAAATGTATATATATATATATATATATATATATATTTATATATATATATATATATATATATATATATATATATATATTTTTTTTTTTTTTTTGCTGACTGGCTAAATCACAAAGAGCAAGAGCTGTCCTGAAAGCTAATTAAATGCATGTTAAGCACATTAGTTTTACATGCACATACAGTTTAAGAACACTGTAAGAAAAATGTCTAGACTCCCACATGGTTTAACACACAAAGCTTGTCCTGACATATAATGAAAACTGTTAAAAACTTATTATTGCAATGTTGTATCCTTAATGCAAAGATCAAGCTTGTCAAAAGAAAAAAAAGTTTTAAAATCTTCAGTGTTTATCAGGTTGCTATATTTTAAGATAGTTCTACTGAGTGCTGGAAAATAAAAAGAAATCCTATACAGTATGTATTGTCTAAAATCTACAAAGTAATAAATTCATTATTCATACTAAACTATCTGAGCTCCACAGGGAAATGTGAGCAAATTGTTACTTAACTGCTGGATATTAGCATCCAAACTACCATCCCATCTCTTTGATAACTGTCAAAGAAGAAACAATGTTAGCTCAATTAACTGGGTTTAAAGTATAGTTACAGTCTGAATATTTTTGAAATGTGGTGATTTTATAGTTCATATCATGGGGTGCAAGGGAACTGCAGGGGAATTGCATCCTAGAAAAAAAGGGCTTGGAGTTAGGTGCCTTGGGGTAAAAGTCAACCAAAAAAAGGCCAGCATGCAACAATCAGTGTAACATTTTTAAATTCTTTATTCTTCTCTTGCTTCAAATAACTGCTGTTACTCCATAAACTGAATTTATATATATTTACAATTCCTGAATCGTCACTGGAAGCGTTCCGTTAACACCAAAAGAAAGGAACAAAAGCGGTAAAGGAACGCTGTAAACCACTGTCCGCAACTCACCAAAAATAGAAACCACCCTTCTGAATGGTATCTCCAAACATGGAAATTTCAGACCAAAGCCTTCAGTGTAAAAATTTTGAACCAAAGCCTACAGTAATACCACAATTACTGTTGTCTCCATCTGCTACACAGAATGACTGGCCAAATGGTTTACGTAAATTATCCAAACTGGAAAACCAAAGTCCATATACGTAATGCAAATACAAACTCTATGATGTTTTATACAAGAGTCAATGAGGTACAGACCATCACTCTCAGAGCTGCCAAGTTATCAGTCAGTGCCTAGTATACCATGTCCTCCACAGCACAGAAATAGTGGACCACCAGTAAACAGAGGCACAAAACAGAAGATAGTTGACATCTGTCACTGTCATATGCAGACCCAAGGGCTACTTAGTGTACCTGTCCATGTGGAAACTAAAGTATGTGTTGCATTGAGAATAACTGCTACAGGAATCTTTCAGCAAACAGCAGAGGATTCTATGTGTATTTCCAGCATCAGCCACAAAGATACTAAATCATTTCCACTATGCCATGCTATATCCTGTGGGGGTGGATATGTGGTTCCCACTTACCACAGATGAGAGGAGCAAAAACATACAAGCATTTTGTAATATAGTTCAGTTTCCTTAGGTACTGGAAGCCATATACTGCACTGAGAACGCAATTAAGGCCCCACCTGAGGAACAGGAACAATAGCATATCAAACATGAGGGTCCACTCCATCATTTGCCAGGTGGTATTTAATGCACAAGATATAATATAAAATGAGACAAGTGGCCACACTGCCATTTCCGATGATTCCCACATCATGCAGAGATATAACTTATATCTGAAATTTATACAAGGTAATTTTCCACAGGGCCATGTTATTGGCAATGCCAGATATGCTTTGCAACCATGACTAATGACACAGTTAGGGTACAAGTATACCATGGCAGAGAATGGATACAGTGCTGCGCTGCCCTGTCACAGTCCTGAATTATTGTTGAATATATGTTTGGACTGCTAAAGGCCTGATTCTGCTGTCTAGATGTTCCTGGTGGTGCACTGCAGTATAAACCTTTATTGTGCAGGAAAATCCTTGCAGTGTTATTACATAGCATGTTAACACTAAAATAAAAACAGCAGGTGAGAGATATTTGTAAGGAGAAAGTCTCAAAATAGGTGCCTCATGAGGAGCCAATGGAAGCACTAAATGCTTGGCGTAACTATACAAGACAAACACTGATGTAGTACACTGTGTCACACTGGCTATGAGGCAGCATTTGTTTCATAAATATAGCAAGAATAAACATAACATATAACATCAAAATAATGCATGCAGTACTACACCCAAGCTGTGCTATACCATGCATGGACTAGCCATATTTTACAACAGACACAGACTATTCAGGAACTGGAGTATTGAGGGTAGGATATAGTTGTTATCTTATCAAGATGTGGGGAGATCCAAAGCAGCAAATATCAACAATAGGCAGAGTGTGCTTTTGGAAATGGGGTGAGAATTAATGCAGCATGTGAGCTGTGAGGCATGGATGGCTAGGGTTACCACCTATCCCTTTTTGCGAGAGATAGTGTCTATTTGGGCAATTGTGTCCTGTGAAAAAAACTAAAACACAGCAAATGTCCTGAAATGTTAGGACACAAATAGTTTATAAATTTTCTTTAATAGTTGCATAAAACAGTTATTTTGTATCTGAAACACCTAAATGTTATATGAAATAGCATAAGCAACTCAAATGCTACAAGAATAAGCTCTTATTTTGGCAAAACATTTAAGTTCTGTCCTTTGCACTGTCCATGAGTATGTTTTGTACTGCAAAATCTCACCTTTCTACAAACAATGTCCCACTTTGGGTATTTGAAAAGGTGGCAACCCCATGAACAGCTGACGATGGCATCTCCAATGTTTCACAACTTGGTGCTGGTGGTAGGCAGTGCTAATATTTGTGCAAATGTGTGCATAGAAAAAGCTCTAGCAGATAAAGCAGAACTGTGCTGGGGTCTGATGGACAGGTTCTGGCCATCCACAGAAGATTTGTACACTGACTGTGTATAATCCTGTTCTTGGGGGTTCTTGCTCTTGGGAAGGTCATCACAGGCATGAACCACAGCAAACAAAGAAAACATAATGCTCTGTGAGAATGAACATCAAGATAGGCTACATGTGGTCTCTGCATAAATGTTCCTTCTGCATCTATGTCCATGATGCCCTACAGTGTCCTTTTCACTGAACAGTGTGATGGAACTGGTGATGATACGGGACTAGTCTGTACCATCTCTTTTTCCTGCAATGGGCTACCCCACTGGAGGCAGATGTGGGCAGCCCTGGGAAGAACATTGACCATGATGGACATTTAGACAAGGACATCTATAAAGTACAGCCTCCCTACAACATCTCTCTTTAATGCTGCACATCTGCCGCAGACATTCTAACAGGTCACCATGCAGACCACATACTTTCCTGAACAGCTCAGCAATTATGATATTGTTATCTGCCTTTTTCTCTATTCTTCAAAAACACTGAGCAGAGGTTATAAAGACATTCATCTGAAGAGAAATGGTGGAACAGTGTACCCAGCCATTAGTACATTAACCCCTGAGGTCCTCCATGTACTCAATGGAACTAGAATCAGTCAAGCGTGACTCTATCATTGGTGATGAAACCAATACCTAGCCTGATATGTTGACTTCATTCTGTCCTTAGGTTGCATCCTGCATCCAAGTAGTGTTTTGCACAGACACAAGAACTGTATCCATGAAAGCAGGTGGGGATGTGACCATCATATTGTCTGGGTCACCCACTCATGCCATGAACCCCCCCACCCCCACACACGCACACACACACACACACACACACACACACACACACACACACACACACACACACACACACACACACACACACACACACACACTGTGCTGGGATTGTCTGACATCATCATTTGTACTGAGGCAGTTCTAGAGCATCAGGCAAGCCTGTATTCATGGTGGAAGGACTTGATAACACAGCACCTGTGGAAACACATAAGCATTACCTGATTTATTAATGAAACCTTCACCAAACATCAGCAGCCCAGTGAAACTTCTCACATAATACAGAGTGCTAGGTAAAGATATTATTAACATACCTTGAGCAGACTGCCTTTGTACTTGAAAGCTTGAAATTCCTATAGCGAAAAAAAAAAAGACATGCTTGTGACTAGAATGACCCTGAATTAGAGAAATACTGTGGATAGTATTACATGTGCAGGCATACCCAACTGTGATGTCACTGTTGGATATTCTGCTTTTCACTTGCAATTCAGCACCTAAGTCTATCACTCCGCTATAGATCCCTGAACTGTCTGGTCCCTGAGAAATGCCACGAATTCCTCTGTGACTGCTAGTGGTGACTCAGTTAAATGACTCCCCTATAGCCTTCTATACCTGTGTTATTCAAGTTGGCCTGCTGTATGCCTGTCTGATCATGTTGGTGACATTCTCCAGACCCACCCTTAGGTCTATTTCTAGCCACAGACAGCATTTATCTTCTCTATAAGGTCCCACAAGACACAGACATATAGAATGCCCAGTCAGCTCAGGGATGGCCTGTAGCAATTTGTAATTCTTTACCTGAGAGAATTTGCTCTTTCAGTGCTTCTCAATTTCAGGCATGACAATTTAGAATTTCAAAGTGATATACATTTGGGTTTATTGTATTTTATTTATTTATATTTGTTAACTTTCATGGCGGTGCAGCGGTAGCGTTGTTGCTTCACAGCAAGAGGTTCTCCCGTTCGATTCTCGGCTTGGGTTGGGAGTGCCTTCTGTGTGGAGTCTGCATGTCCTCCCCGCAGTCAAGTGGGCATTCGAAAGACATGCGTTGAATGGGCATGCCTTTGTTGAAGTTTGGGCATCGGGCTGGCAAATCGACACCATAAAAACCAGCTGCCAATCATTAGCGGACCGGAGTTCCGCTGTGGCGACCCCTAACTGGGAAAAGCCAAAAGACAAACAACATATTTGTTAACCAGATTAATGCACTAATCTCCACTGACCATTTTCAGGGTCAGCTCGGGAGTGCTGTCTGGTTAAGATATTGACCCAGAGTCACACAGTTAGGCACTGAAGGCTAAGGGAAGCAAACCTTTGACCATAGGAAACAGCTCTTTAACAGCTTCTTAATCCTTTGTGCCAACTGCCAGACAGAGGTTAGTGTCAGGTCAAACTCACTATATCCCTAATCAGCAACACATTAAACTAGTCATTCATGGCAATACCATTTTTACATTCCTTATGCAGTAGGGAAATGCTCATATGTATGGCTGTCATCAATATAGTAAGAGTATATAGGTTGTGTTTCTATATATTGCATATATGTGGGCTAGGCAGGTCACATTAAACTGGCCTGGAAATTTTATGGATGTATGGCAGTATCTGGGACAGCTCATGTCTTCTGTATGTTCACAGGTCATGGTAGCAAACATGCTATATCTGTGAAAACTGTGGAAGGTTACACATATGTTCAAATGCATCTTGTTACTTCCTGAAACAGTGGAAGTAATACAAGCCCCACAAAGGATTTGAAAGCCGGTGTCCAACAATTTCCCTGCCTGTGACATACACCATGCTTGTCAAACTAAATGCCAAAAACATGCATTATTGTATCCTATGGGAAGCCATCTACCCCAGGGAACTACTACATTGACAACATATCCCTAAAAGTTAACCCAGTTGTTTGGGATTTTGGAATTATGGGGACAGTGACTTAATTTCTGACCAACATGTGTCTTTTGTTGTAAGAAAGTCCTGTATTACACAGCTTAAAAACAAAGGGATTGTGTCTAGATCTACAGAGGTCAGTGTCCTCCTTTACTCAGTCCTCATTAGGCCAGTCATCGGATATAATGTCTCCCTTGGCCTGTATCTGTCTAGACATATGGAACAACTGGAATGCCCACAGACCACTTTGCAATTAAGATATGATAAAGTACAGATTATTATCCCAGGGATAAAAATTAAAAGGGGGATATTCCAGGGTGACTCTTTGTCACTGTTGATATTCTGCCTTGCCATTAATCCATTAAGCTGTTTACTTAACAACTTAGGTCATGGCTACAATTTGGCTCCTAGATAACAACAAAGTCTAATAACTACTCATCTTCTCTTTGTCAATGATTTAAAACTGTAGAGCTGATCAGATGAGGAACTGAAAGCACAGCTGCAGGTTTTCAAAACTTTTTCAGATGATATCAGAATGTCATTTGGTCTTCATAAATGTGCAAAAGCAACCTTTAAAAAAGGAAAACTGCAGCACCAGGAAAACATCCGTTTGGGACAAGAATGGGATATAAAAGAACTTGAGCAAGTGGGAGTGTATAAATACTTGGGAACTGATGAAGGATCAGCAATAAAACTTGAACAAATGTGAATAAAACTCAATAAAGTGTACTTTAGAAGACTTAAATTAATCCTGAAAACAGCATTGACATCTAGAAACAAGATCCAAACTATAAATCAGTTTGCTCTTCCTGTCCTAACTTATAGTTTTGGAGTGATTGACTGGCACCAGAAAGTGTTGGATAGACTGGATATTAAAATAAGAAGGATGCTCCATGCTTGCCATATGATTTATAAAAATCAGTGTATACCAAGATTATATATTCCTTGTTTTGAAGGAGGGATGGGCCTCCTTGAAATTGATTACATGTATAGATCTGCAATCATGGGACTACATACATATTTACTGATCTCCCAAGATCCAAATGTAGTGAAAGTTTTGAAACATGAAGAGAATAAATCTAAGATGATGTCTCTGCTTAATTTACCAGAAGCATGTCGACATAAAGCAGGAATGGAAATCAAACCAGAAATAGATAAAAACCAGGCAGCAACTGAATGTGCCAAAAAACAAAAGAAAGAATATAAGGTGAAGGACCAGATGAGAAGGCAAGAAATGTGGAAAAAGCACAAATATAGTTGGAAGTATAGAAAACTTCTGGAAGAGCCTGATGTTGATCAAGAACGAATGCAGGAATGTTTAAAGAGAGGCAAATTCAAACCAGGAAATGAAAGGTTAATATTGGCAGCCCAAGATAGTGGACTACATACACATTGGTTTACAAAGTCCAGTGAACATGTGGGAGAAACAGACATATGTAGGTTTTGCAAAACCGAACTGGAAACAGTCACACACCTTGTTGCTGGATGTGACACACTAATGGCAGAAGGACTGTATACTGAAAGGCATAATAATGTGGCAAGACTGTTACACAGGAGATTGTGCAAACATTATGGTATCGAGGTGGCTGAAAAACACTGGAAACATGAGCCACAAAGAATCATAGAACATGATGAAGTTTATATCACATGGGATCACCCAATACCAACAGTTCAAAAGATAGATGCTAGAAAACCAGATATAGTGGTCCAAGAAAAGAAGACAAAAGTAGCATTGATCATTGAAATTGCCACACCCAGTGACCACAGTGTCTTGTTTACAGAGAGAGACACAAAGTCATAAAATACTTGGATATGCAGGTAGAAATGAGAGCCATGTGGAAGAAAGATACCCAGACAGTTCCAATAGTAGTAGGAGCAACGGGTCTTATAAAAAATAATTTACAATTGTATTTAGATGTTACCAATTCATGTAACACTGCACGAATTGCAGAAGGAGTCATTACTGGGCACATTTTGGTGCTGCAAAGAGCACTTTTGGCTGATATCAAAGAGTGAAACATTACTAATTTCATAAACTTTAATCATACTTTGGCTTAGGAATGTGGTCCATTCCCATCACGGTATTAGAAACCCAAAAGACTTGGAGAAATTAAAAACGGCAGATACCTTACTAAAAGGATCACCATCATCATCAGTCCCCTTTTTTTCTACATGGGATCAGGCTGTCATGTTAACTGTTGCCATCTCCCTTGATTCATTGCCACACTCCTACCTTCTTCAACACTCATGCCTGACTACTGCAGATCTCCTCTCACACAAGCCATCCATGTCTTTGCCAGATGCCCTCATTTCCTCTCACCTTCTCCCTCCATGTCCCATATCTTCTTCACCAGATTTTCTTCTGCTTTCCATCACGTGCCCAAACCACCATAATCTGTTCTCTTTGATCTTTTCTGCAGTTTTGTTTCTCCTCTTATAGGTTCATAGGTTCATAGGTTCATAGGTTCATACTAGGCTATCTGCCCGAGGGCATTTATAAGCCTAGCCCATTGTTTTGTGGCTTACGCCACCCCTTTAGTATGGGGAACTATACCCATTATTTTGCTGTGCCTCTGTCGAGCAGTGACACTGAGGTAATTCCTGGGGTATATCTGCGATCTCCCATCCATTGGTCAAGATTTCTCTTGAACAAGGCCAGCGAGGTGCTCTGCCTCACATGTACCGGGATTTTGTTCCACAGCATAGGGATTCTTTGGGTGATGAATCTATCCTCCAGCACGTCCTATTAATAGCCGTGTCGAGGTTTAAGTCTCCGCCCTTGTGGCTCTGATGGATCTAGATTTTTGAGGTGAAGCATATTCATCAAATCTGGGTTTGACATGGCCTTGTATGTTAGGCAAAGGTCACCTCTGAGCAAGTGTGGCGACTGAATAGAGCTGGAGTTCTTTCAGTCGGGCAGCATAGGACAGATTTTTGAGACCCTTTATCCTTTTGGTGAGGAACTTTGTGGCCTCTCCAGCTGCTGCAAGTGTCGGGTCAGATACATTCGAATGGGGCATTGTACTCAATCATTGGTCTGATGAGTGATGAGTAAAGGAGACTATGACCTCCCTTGATCTAGATGAGAATCCCTTCATGATAAGGTGGGCAATGTAGAAGGACTTCCTAACTACTTTAGCTACATGGGTGTCGAATGACAGACTACTATCAACCTGGGTCCCCAGGTCCCTGATAACTTCTTCTGTGCTCAGTGGATTGCCACCTATTTGGTAGCTAGGGGTAACCTTGTTTTTCCCGAAGGGTATGACTATGCATTTTTTGGCATTTAACTTTAGGCCGTGGCTCTGGCACCAGTTATCCGTTTCTGTGAGACCCTTCTGAAGGATATCTGTGTCAGATGTGTTTTCTACTATGGCCCAGTTTGCAGTCATCTGCAAACTTTGTCAGCCATAACCCTCCTGTGTTTGCTTGTACTTGGAAAAGTAGATGCCAAACAAGAGTGGGCCCAGGACTGAGCCCTGTGGGACACCACTTGAGACAGGCTTTGAGTCTGACATGGCGCCAGCAACTCTGACCCTGTGGGTTCTGTCACTCAGCCAGTTTGCAACCCATCTTGTGATGTATGGGTTAACATTTAAGCTGATGAGTTTTTCAATGATACCCGAGTGGGGTATTGTATCAAGGCCTTAGCCAGATCGAGGTAGGCTGTATGGACTGCCTTTCCCTCATCAATGGCTTTGGTGACTGTTTCAAAAAGTCAACCAAGTTTAAAAGGCATGATCTGCCTTTGACAAAGCCAAACTGGGTTGGATCCAAAGTCTGCAAATTCCTATGTCTTTATTTATGAGGTCCATTATGATCCTCTCCATGGCTTTGCAGATAAGGCTTGTCAAGCTAATGGGCGGTAATTTCCAGGGTCTGTGGAGGCACCGCCTTTGTGAAGTGGGACCACAGTTGCAGTGCGCCACTCCTGGGTGCGTATCCAGAGGTAAGACTTTGATTAAACAGCTGTCCTAGCTGTGGGTTTAATTCCTCATTGAGTTCGTGGAGCACACAGCCGGGGACACCATCGGGTCCCATGGATGCTGTGTTTTTTGCTTTGGAGAGAGCAGTTCTCACTTGGGCTGGAGATGTTTGGGGGCTGCACTCATTTGGTATAGATATCTCTCCTTTTGGGGGGGGGGAGTTTGCACTGAACCTGTCAGCCAGTATGTTGGCAATGTCTGTAGGATCAGTAATCTTCACATCATTTTGAACTAGTTCTGAGCATATCTGGGAGTTTCCTCCTAGGTTTCTAACATAGCTAAAGAAGGCCTTATGATTGTCTTTTGAGTCTTTAGCTATTTTTCTCTCGAAATTTGCTTTGGATGATTTTATGAGAGCTCTTAGTTTTTTACTTATAGTGATCAAGGGTGTCTTACCTTTTAAGGATTTTGCTCTATCTTGTAGTAGCTTCCTCCTTTTGTTGTAGAGTTTGTTTATGGCTGGGGTCCACCAGACTGGACGCTTGCCCTCATTTCATTGCATGCCCCACAGTGTGCATCCTACCACCCGTCTCAAGCACTTAATTTCCATGACCTCTATCTTTCTCATCTGATCTGCCTTTACTGCCCAGGTTTCTGTACCATACAGTAGTACTGGTCACACCATTGTTTTGTACACATTACTTTTCAGCTTCTTTGGCTTTCTTCTGTCATACACTACACCTCACACTCTATATCAGTTGGCTGCAACCCCTCTGATTCTAGTTTTGACCTCTTCATTTAGACTTCCCTTCTCATCAACCACCCCTCGCAGATACTTGAAGCTTTTAACCTGTTCCATTATTTTCCCTTTACCTCAATTATCAGCTTCTTCTAATTTCCCCAATTTGCTGCCTTTACCACTGCCTTATCTGTACTTAGTTTCATTCCATGAGACTTTGATTTTGCATTCTGTTCCTCTACCCTTTGCTAAAGTTTTTGCTCAGATCCTGCCTGTAAGTAATGCCACATTGTCTGCATAGAACTTTGTTGATCTTTCTCCTCCAATATATTTGGCAATGTAGTCCTTCATAAGTATGAACAGTGGTGCGCTCAGAGTTGAATCCTGGTCAACACCCACTCCCATTTTAAACCCCTCTTTAAGACTGATCAGTGTTCGTACTTGAGTCATCAGACTGATCCAGTTGGTTTAAAAGTACAGCCTCCCTACAACATCTCTCTTTAATGCTGCACATCTGGCGCAGACATTCTAACAGGTCACCATGCAGACCACATACTTTCCTGAACAGCTCAGCAATTACGATATTGATATCTGCCTTTTTCTCTATTCTTCAAAAACACTGAGCAGAGGTTATAATAACATTCAGCTGAAGAGAAATGGTGGAACCACGGTGTACCCAGTCATTAGTACATTAACCCCTGAGGTCCTCCATGTGCTCAATGGAACTAGAATCAGTCAAGCGCGACTCTATCATTGGTGATGAAACCAATACCTAGCCTGATATGTTGACTTCATTCTGTCCTTAGGTTGCATCCTGCATCCAAGTAGTGTTTTGCACAGACGCAAGAACTGTATCCATGAAAGCAGGTGGGGATGTGACCATCATATTGTCTGGGTCACCCACTCATGCCATGAACCCCCCCCCACCCCCACACGCGCACACACACACACACACACACACACACACACACACACACACACACACACACACACACACACACACACACACACACACACACACACTGT
Organism: Protopterus annectens; assembly: GCF_019279795.1. Classification (NCBI taxonomy): domain Eukaryota; kingdom Metazoa; phylum Chordata; order Ceratodontiformes; family Protopteridae; genus Protopterus; species Protopterus annectens. The sequence goes on along the minus strand of NC_056737.1, from coordinate 1,761,243,865 downwards.
GCTGGGATTGTCTGACATCATCATTTGTACTGAGGCAGTTCTAGAGCATCAGGCAAGCCTGTATTCATGGTGGAAGGACTTGATAACACAGCACCTGTGGAAACACATAAGCATTACCTGATTTATTAATGAAACCTTCACCAAACATCAGCAGCCCAGTGAAACTTCTCACATAATACAGAGTGCTAGGTAAAGATATTATTAACATACCTTGAGCAGACTGCCTTTGTACTTGAAAGCTTGAAATTCCTATAGCGAAAAAAAAAAGACATGCTTGTGACTAGAATGACCCTGAATTAGAGAAATACTGTGGATAGTATTACATGTGCAGGCATACCCAACTGTGATGTCACTGTTGGATATTCTGCTTTTCACTTGCAATTCAGCACCCAAGTCTATCACTCCGCTATAGATCCCTGAACTGTCTGGTCCCTGAGAAATGCCACGAATTCCTCTGTGACTGCTAGTGGTGACTCAGTTAAATGACTCCCCTATAGCCTTCTATACCTGTGTTATTCAAGTTGGCCTGCTGTATGCCTGTCTGATCATGTTGGTGACATTCTCCAGACCCACCCTTAGGTCTATTTCTAGCCAGAGACAGCATTTATCTTCTCTATAAGGTCCCACAAGACACAGACATATAGAAGGCCCAGTCAGCTCAGGGATGGCCTGTAGCAATTTGTAATTCTTTACCTGAGAGAATTTGCTCTTTCAGTGCTTCTCAATTTCAGGCATGACAATTTAGAATTTCAAAGTGATATACATTTGGGTTTATTGTATTTTATTTATTTATATTTGTTAACTTTCATGGCGGTGCAGCGGTAGCATTGTTGCTTCACAGCAAGAGGTTCTCCCGTTCGATTCTCGGCTTGGGTTGGGAGTGCCTTCTGTGTGGAGTCTGCATGTCCTCCCCGCAGTCGAGTGGGCATTCGAAAGACATGCGTTGAATGGGCATGCCTTCGTTGAAGTTTGGGCATCGGGCTGGCAAATCGACACCATAAAAACCAGCTGCCAATCATTAGCGGACCGGAGTTCCGCTGTGGTGACCCCTAACTGGGAAAAGCCAAAAGACAAACAACATATTTGTTAACCAGATTAATGCACTAATCTCCACTGACCATTTTCAGGGTCAGCTCGGGAGTGCTGTCTGGTTAAGATATTGACCCAGAGTCACACAGTTAGGCACTGAAGGCTAAGGGAAGCAAACCTTCGACCATAGGAAACAGCTCTTTAACAGCTTCTTAATCCTTTGTGCTAACTGCCAGACAGAGGTTAGTGTCAGGTCAAACTCACTATATCCCTAATCAGCAACACATTAAACTAGTCATTCATGGCAATACCATTTTTACATTCCTTATGCAGTAGGGAAATGCTCATATGTATGGCTGTCATCAATATAGTAAGAGTATATAGGTTGTGTTTCTATATATTGCATATACGTGGGCTGGGCAGGTCACATTAAACTGGCCTGGAAATGTTATGGATGTATGGCAGTATCTGGGACAGCTCATGTCTTCTGTATGTTCACAGGTCATGGTAGCAAACATGCTACATCTGTGAAAACTGTGGAAGGTTACACATATGTTCAAATGCATCTTGTTACTTCCTGAAACAGTGGAAGTAATACAAGCCCCACAAAGGATTTGAAAGCCGGTGTCCAACAATCTCCCTGCCTGTGACATACACCATGCTTGTCAAACTAAATGCCAAAAACATGCATTATTGTATCCTATGGGAAGCCATCTACCCCAGGGAACTACTACAGTGACAACATATCCCTAAAAGTTAACCCAGTTGTTTGGGATTTTGGAATTATGGGGACAGTGACTTAATTTCTGACCAACATGTGTCTGTTGTTGTAAGAAAGTCCTTCTGTATTGCACAGCTTAGAAACAAAGGGATTGTGTCTAGATCTACAGAGGTCATTGTCCTCCTTTACTCAGTCCTCATTAGGCCAGTCATCGGATATAATGTCTCCCTTGGCCTGTATCTGTCTAGACATATGGAACAACTGGAATGCCCACAGACCACTTTGCAATTAAGATATGATAAAGTACAGATTATTATCCCAGGGATAAAAATTAAAAGGGGGATATTCCAGGGTGACTCTTTGTCACTGTTGATATTCTGCCTTGCCATTAATCCATTAAGCTGTTTACTTAACAGCTTAGGCCATGGCTACAATTTGGCTCCTAGAAAACAACAAAGTCTAATAACTACTCATCTTCTCTTTGTCAATGATTTAAAACTGTAGAGCTGATCAAATGAGGAACTGAAAGCACAGCTGCAGGTTTTCAAAACTTTTTCAGATGATATCAGAATGTCATTTGGTCTTCATAAATGTGCAAAAGCAACCTTTAAAAAAGGAAAACTGCAGCACCAGGAAAACATCCGTTTGGGACAAGAATGGGATATAAAAGAACTTGAGCAAGTGGGAGTGTATAAATACTTGGGAACTGATGAAGGATCAGCAATAAAACTTGAACAAATGTGAATAAAACTCAATAAAGTGTACTTTAGAAGACTTAAATTAATCCTGAAAAAAGCATTGACATCTAGAAACAAGATCCAAACTATAAATCAGTTTGCTCTTCCTGTCCTAACTTATAGTTTTGGAGTGATTGACTGGCACCAGAAAGTGTTGGATAGACTGGATATTAAAATAAGAAGGATGCTTCATGCTTGCCATATGATTTATAAAAATCAGTGTATACCAAGATTATATATTCCTTGTTTTGAAGGAGGGATGGGCCTCCTTGAAATTGATTACATGTATAGATCTGCAATCATGGGACTACATACATATTTACTGATCTCCCAAGATCCAAATGTAGTGAAAGTTTTGAAACATGAAGAGAATAAATCTAAGATGATGTCTCTGCTTAATTTACCAGAAGCATGTCGACATAAAGCAGGAATGGAAATCAAACCAGAAATAGATAAAAACCAGGCAGCAACTGAATGTGCCAAAAAACAAAAGAAAGAATATAAGGTGAAGGACCAGATGAGAAGGCAAGAAATGTGGAAAAAGCACAAATATAGTTGGAAGTATAGAAAACTTCTGGAAGAGCCTGATGTTGATCAAGAACGAATGCAGGAATGTTTAAAGAGAGGCAAATTCAAACCAGGATATGAAAGGTTAATATTGGCAGCCCAAGATAGTGGACTACATACACATTGGTTTACAAAGTCCAGTGAACATGTGGGAGAAACAGACATATGTAGGTTTTGTAAAACCGAACTGGAAACAGTCACACACCTTGTTGCTGGATGTGACGCACTAATGGCAGAAGGACTGTATACTGAAAGGCATAATAATGTGGCAAGACTGTTACACAGGAGATTGTGCAAACATTATGGTATTGAGGTGGCTGAAAAACACTGGAAACATGAGCCACAAAGAATCATAGAACATGATGAAGTTTATATCACATGGGATCACCCAATACCAACAGTTCAAAAGATAGATGCTAGAAAACCAGATATAGTGGTCCAAGAAAAGAAGACAAAAGTAGCATTGATCATTGAAATTGCCACACCCAGTGACCACAGTGTCTTGTTTACAGAGAGAGACACAAAGTCATAAAATACTTGGATATGCAGGTAGAAATGAGAGCCATGTGGAAGAAAGATACCCAGACAGTTCCAATAGTAGTAGGAGCAACGGGTCTTATAAAAAATAAGGGAACTGCAAGGTGGAGGAGGATAGAACCCAACTGATAATACAGGACAAAGACCTCGACTGTTGTGTAAAAATCCACGACAAACTTGAATGCAATAAAAAGTTGATTTATTAATTCCACGTTAAGCGCTTTCAGCTGTCCCCAGCCTTCATCAGAACAAATGATCTCTCCAAAGACAGGGTTTAAATACATATATAAAAAATAATTTACAATTGTATTTAGATGTACCAATTCATGTAACACTGCACAAATTGCAGAAGGAGTCATTACTGGGCACATTTTGGTGCTGCAAAGAGCACTTTTGGCTGATATCAAAGAGTGAAACATTACTAATTTCATAAACTTTAATCATACTTTGGCTTAGGAATGTGGTCCATTCCCATCATGGTATTAGAAACCCAAAAGACTTGGAGAAATTAAAAACGGCAGATACCTTACTAAAAGGATCACCATCATCATCAGTCCCCTTTTTTTCTACATGGGATCAGGCTGTCATGTTAACTGTTGCCATCTCCCTTGATTCATTGCATTTGTATATACATATATATATATATATACACACTTTGGACCTCTAAATAACTAAAATGTCCAATTGTTGAATCTGCAGTTGTGCAAAACTGCAGAATATCAAACCCGGAAATGTCGGACCCATGGTACTGATGGCGCGTTAGGTAAGTGTTATGTTTTTAAGGGTTTTGGGGAGGGTTTGTGTGTTTGTGAGTGTGTTGGGGAGTTTTAGGTGTGGGTTAGGTAGGTAGGTAAGAGTGTGAGTGTGTCAGTGTTGAGAGTGGTGGTGTTTGTATGTATGTGATGTGTGTTTGTGCAAGGAGGGTGTAGAATGTGTGGTGGTGGATTTTCTTTCTTTCAGTGTTTAGTGCAACCTCAGAGTTAGTATATATAAGTAGCGGGGGTGTGGGGAGTGCAGCCCCTCACATGTGGGGGTGCAGGGGGGCTTACCACCCTGCTTATAGGAAGGGTGGATGTGTGTGTTTTGTTGTGTTTGTGTGTGTTGTTTTGCTTTGTTGTAGTGTCAGGAGGTAGGTGTATTTGCATTTGCATGTGTGGTGTAGTGTTCTGTTAACATTCACGGTTTTGAATTTCACAGTTTTGGATTTCGGGTTAGTGAGTTTTCTGCTTTATAGTCTCAAGATACTGAAATTCGATATTCAAGTATTTCAAGATTATAAAGTGAATATATATATATATATATATATATATATATATATATATATATACATATATATACACATACACACACACACACACACACACACACACACACACACAAACACACACATGCGCACACACACACACACACACACACACACACACACACACATATGCACGCGTGTGTGCATGCACAAAGATGCTACACTGTCCACCATTATCCAGCATGCAAATTATTGTACTGTCATCTGCTCTGCCCTCACCATAACAAAATTATAAACCATCACACACAAAACTCTTTCTCCGTCATTGAAAAGTGTCTCAGTCAATATCAGCTTTATATTAAATTCCAACAAAACCATGTTCATGATCTTTACCCCATGACACTGCAATGCTAACAACTTCAATATATTCATTACGCAGCATATCAACTTAGAGCTTGTGTCTAGTACTAACTACTTATAGGCACCAAAGGCTCATACCTAAAATTTTATTTTTATATTAAGCTTGCCATAAAAAAAAAAAAAAAAAAAAAAAACGAAAAAAAAAACTAGGAACCCTCTATACACCTAAGCCTTTCCTCAAAAATCAAAGGCACCTACACATTGTAAAAGCCTGTTTTCTTACCAGATTACTATATGCCTCCTCTCCCTTCAATATTCATCACATTACTCGGCTAACAAAGCTTGAGCAGTGTTATAGGAAAGTTGCCATATTTGCTGCTAATCAGAACAGAACTCACCAGTGTACTGCACTGCAGATAAATAAATAAATAAAATGAAAGTAAACTATATGGAATTCCAAAACAATCTCAATTACTCCCAACTTTGAAGAGCCCACAGAATCCTTCACAATTCTCTTAAATGCCTGTCTCTCAGCTTTCTTTTACAATAGTATACACCGACCAAGTTTCTTTGTTCTAGTGATAGGTTTTCCTAAATTCAAGTCGATCCCCACATCTTCCATGCCATTTCCTTATACTGTGTCCAGGTGTCCAAAATGAGATATAGCCTCACTCTTAGCCTTACATAAGTGACAAGAGTAAAAGCTTTTAACATCAACTTCTTCAGCTCATGGCTATGCCATTGCAGCTATCTTCCTGACTGACCCCTCCTACATATCCTGCTTATCTAATGTCTCTGCCTTTTCTGTGCTCCCTAAAAAATGTCCTTATCCCTATACCTTGTTTAAAATACAACTGTACATTTTTATCTATTTCCATTCCACTCTTCACTTCCACACAATGTTAATATCCTTTCCCTTCTTCATGTCATGCTGAAATCTCTGCTTCTCTCCTGCACAACTTGCACACTTCTTCTTTAATACTATCATTCCTTGTGAGTAAATATCCATGTCTTTCTCTTTGCTGCAGGTTGCATTATTAGTAGTACTCTAACTTATTGTAGTCAGCCAGAGCTCTCTCTCTCTCTCTCTGTACTAGGATATAAGCTTAGTAAAGTCAGGGTGTGTGTTTGATGAAATACTCTTTAACTCCTTGTGCTTTAAAGCATGTTAATAATGTATTATATCACACTTTTGCACCTAAAGTTACTGCAAATCTGATTCATTTTTTTTTTCTTGTTTGTTTTATGCGTTACTATAGATCACCCAGTCTTACGTCTCTAGCATCATTGTTTTTTATTATTATTATTATTATTATTATTATTATTATTATTATTATTATTATTATGGAACTTGTTTCTTATTTGTATTATTATTGTGGGCAATTTCTTCCTGGGCAAATACTTAAAAGGGAGTTTTGCATGTGTGTGTGTGACGCGCGTGTTTGTGTGTGTGTATGTATAATATATAATATGTCTGTGTGTATATAATATATATATGTCTGTGTATACATGTTAATGTTTTTGTATGTATAATATATAATATGTCTGTGAATATATATATATATATATATATATATATATATATATATATATATATAATACATCTGTGCATACATGTTAATGTTTTTATCTGCTTTTAGCCAAGATCAGTTTTCTTTTTTATTCTTTCTTAATGCTTTTTATTGAGTGTTTTATTATTTTTGCATGCATATATTTGCATAATGCATAGTGCAAACTTAAATATTTTATTTCTTATTTGTATTTTTGTAGAATTTTAGTCTATTTCCTAAAAAACAAATTTGACTATATGGCATTAGGCCAAACAACAAACTCCCCACTAAAACAATATATGAATGAAATATGAAAAATGCAAACATGGTGTAAAAGCTGTAAATCTCATATTATTGCTGTCTTCCACTGTACCGTCCTGTGCATGTCATCATTATTATGCCAGGACAGATAGGCCTGTCTAATATTACACAAGCATTAGACAGATGCAAGGAGAATGCATCCCAAATGGGGGAAGGGGGCAATATTGCATTAGTATCGAACATTGTCTGTCAAACAAATCATAGGCAGGAATTCAATAAAGCCTACACCGAGTGATTCTCCATATAGAACATGGCTGCCAAACGATCCAGGAAACAGGGATGAGGGGAGTGCATGAGCGTGCGGACATAGAGGTGTCCATGGAATGCAAATCACTGCATAAGCTGGTGAAAGCCATGCAAATGAGGTGGATTTGTAATTCAACAAGCAGAAAGGTACCTGTGTAGTTGCCGTGTTGTTGTAGGGAATCTATGAGAATAGAAACAGTGTACCGGAATACAAATTTTAAACAGTGGCTGTAAAAGCCTACAATAAAGGATGGATATGGTACCATAGGTATACAAATGGCCAAAACTATGGCCAGTGAGTCTGGAAAGCAATGCAAATAATTAAAAAATAATATATTTCTTAATACATATATTACGTTTATGCAGTGAGCAGCGAAGCAAAAACATGCCATTATGGAAAAAAAAATTTGTAAAAAAGTGTAAAGTAGACATTTGCAAATTTATCGCATTATAATGCCCAGGATGCAGAGTATTACAATTGCAAATGTCAGTGGTTGCTATGGAGACAGGCCCTGGAGTACTGAATTATCCAGGGTATACACAATTAGCTGTATGTAAATGAGCTGGGGTTACTGAATAGCAAAAAGGGCAACAGTGTCCGCAGATACAATCTGTGGTAGGGCTAGAACCATGTAGGTAGCGATAGAACAGGTAGCTGACATCAAAAGGGGGTGTGTCACAGTATGTTAAACCAGATTGGAACTCAGCGGCACCTGTTTATGCTCAGCTAAGCACCGCTAAGCAGGTGGGTGTGTCTGATGCTGCTGAGTGTGTTTTAGCTAGTTTAAGAAAAGCTGAGCATGCTTGTGGCTGGAGGAGTGTTAAAACTGCTGAGCATTGTTTACAATAGTGCCATGGGTTTGTGTGGTGCCTGCACTGCTTAGCAGTGAAAGAAATGGGAAAAAGAAATATATATAGCCTGGGAAAGCCAATCAGGTAGAAATGACTGATAAGCCCTGTTCAACAGATACTGGCCCACTTATACCCCAACGATATACCTATCAGGTGGAATGCAACATAATGAGCCAATCACACAGGCTGCAACTGCAGCACACCACTATAAAGTATGCATGCCCCCTAGACTCTGATTTTCCCACATACTCTGCACCACTGGAGTACACACTTGGGAATTTTAACTGACAAATTCTAGGAGCTGCTGCTGCTCTTCTACATCTGCATATGCTTGAGGCTGAGGTCAGTGAAGATGATGATGCTGACAATAGGCCCAGACTAAGAAGGAGAAGAGTGTTCAGGCCCAAGGTAACCTTCCAGGAGTTACATAAGCTGGAGATTGTAGAGCAGAGTGGACAAGGACATACTATAAGAATTCACCGAGCTCTGCCACCCTCAACTCAGACCCAAAGCCAACAGAGGGAAACCCATCTCAGTGGAAAAAAAGGTATGTGTAGCCCTAAGAATATTAGTTACAGGTACTTTTCGAAGACCAACTGGGGACATAATGGAGAACTCACAGGCATCTGCATCCAAGGTGCTCCACCAGTTTGTGGATGCCATGCAAGCACATCCCAATGAGCACATTTATTTACCCTACAACCCTGAGGAGATGGTCAGCTATATTCGTCTCTTCCACCATGTAACACACTACCCTGAGGAACTGGGTGCCATAGACTGCACTCATGTGTACATCAAAGCACCACCCAGTGAAGAGGGTAGGTTCTACATCAACCGCAAGAGGTATCACTCCATCAACTGTCAGGTCATGTGCAAGGCCCAGGGCATTGAATGTGTGTGCTGGCAGCCCTGGCAGCTATCACAACACCAGTACACCTCACAGCTGTACCAGACATTTGCCAGGGGGGAACATCCCATACAGCCATCTACTGGGGGATGTTGACTACGCACTGGAACTGCACACACATGTACTGAAGAACATCATAATGAAGCACACGCACAAACTAGGAACATCACAGAGCATGTGTTTGAGCTACTCAAGTCATGGTTCCACTGCCTTGATATATCTGGTGGAGCCTCTCAGTACTCTCTAGCCACATGTGCGCACATTTTCATAGTTTGTGCCATGCTACACAATATTATCCTGTGGAAACCGCTGTGGCAGGAACATTACAGGGAAGGGACACACATCTCCCCACCAGTGCCAAGGTGCCCACAGCCACAGGGGGACTTTGAGGAGGAACCCCCTGAGCCTATCCCTGTAGGCAGACATAGGTGTGCCCAGTATGCCGTGACTTGGCAAAGAGGTAATGCATAGCACATGCACTGACAACCTAGCAACCTAGGGACTGACACCTCACTCTGACTGACATACATAGTAAAAAGAATGCCAGCCACAACACACAACCTGTAGCTCACCATGTCTAGGTTATGTACTGTGTGCATCCCACAAACTTAGCCCTGAAGCACTGTTCTATCAACTGCCACAGACACAAAGTAAGTCACTCTTCTTTACAACAAATGAATAGGGTAGTAGACTGGTAGCATATGTATCAATCTGCTGCATGTATGCAAGGGAGTGGAGTGGGCCAGACAACTGACAGCTATGTGGGACAACAGGAACCCTCTGCCCAATACTGGTCACCCCATAATATGCAGTAGGCCACAAGCCAGCAAAACCCACTGCACTATGAGAAGGAATTACAAACACTGGGGGCATGATAGTCAATGCTAGAGTCCCCTATTCCCAACACACCCATGTTCCTATAGAACTGCAGTAACAGTATGTTTGCAAGGTAATACCAGTAGACCACACAATCTCAGGGATGTTCCAATCAACCTGGTGACATGTGCTCATTCCCCAATATGCAGGGGTCAATGTGCTATGTATGTCTGTGTTTGATAGCGTCATGAAGTAAAATGCACTCTCTGGTGGCTGTTGTGGTTTAATGGGCTAAGTAATTACCATGGTTGCTAGAGTACATGGTTTGAGACTGGCTGCACCTACTCTTTTGCATGTGAGCCACACCTATGGTATATTTCAGTATTTGTTACAGCACAGTGTAGGGACAGATTGTAACAAGTCAGTGTAGCAACAGGATAAATTACAGCAAATCAGAATGTCCATATTTATGCCTCATATACCTGTCTGTTTGTTCATAATATTGCAGTTGTCTGGCAAATTATTGAATGGTGAAATAAAGCTGGTTGTGAGAAAATAATGACAGAGAGTGACAGAGAAGCAGACGTACCCCATCAGAAAAAAATGCTACTACAAAAAAAATTCTTCTACCAATTATCTTCTCTTTTCATTTTTTGATAGCAATAGTCTCTGCAGTATCCAAGTCCAGAATATCAAGAAAATAATTTATGGTGTTAAATGCTGTGCTCCTGTCCTGACTGTATGTTGTCTGCCCCTGCTCTTGCACTCCTCTATCTGAGTGCCTGAATCTTCTGCTGTACAGCCCTGACCTACTCTGACTTTTTCTACCTGTACTACATCAATTACACTTATAGTCTCCATTCCTTCCCCTTCCTGTCAGTTCAGCCACACCAACACACTTTCTGCTTGTACTCCATCCACATCACTTCCTGCCCTACTCACACTCATCCCCTAACAATGCAACTGCTCTTCTTTGCTACTACACTACTCTTTTACCTTTCAGCTTTAACCTCATTTCCGTCATATCAATCCTACCTCCCAAGACCACTTAAAGGTTCCCCCATCTCTACATATCACACTAATCTATCAACTACTTCATACTCAGCTATCTCTCCATCTCTCTTTAATTTCTCCTCCTCCAGTTTTCACAAATTTACCCTCCTTCATAACCAAATGGTTACCCACAAATCCAAACCAAAAATCATCTTCCTCCTCTTACCATATACTTCACTCACACATCTTACAAATAACCTTCTACTCTCTGTTGACATCCACCCTAACCCAGGCCCTCAGTCCTTTCATCATCCCTCCACTCCCTCTGCTTCTGCACACAACCCTAACCATACCCATACTCAGATACAACAGACTTCAGCTCAAAAACACCTATCCATATATTCAATAAATATTTAAAGTCTAACTAACAAGATCTCAGAGCTACATTCCTGAATAGCCCATACAAACCCTAACATCCTTGCCTTATCCAAAACTTGGCTCAAGTCACACATCACTAACAGTGAAATACTGCCACTTGGTTACAACAACTATCATACTGATAGATCCCCCAAAAAGGTGGTGGTGTAGCCATACTCTGCTCAGATAGCCTAAACCTCTCTCCTGTCACTATCCCCATCCCTAACTTCCATCCTGCTGAACTTCTCTTCCTAACCTCCCATCTAAATCAACACACAATATTTGCTGTCACCTCCATCTACATCCATCCTGGAAATAATATACCCGCCCTTGAAAATATCCTATCCTGGTTTAGCCACAACCTAGACTATGAAACTCTCATTCTTGGCGATGTCACTATAGACTGGTCCAAACTTACTAGTAACTCTCCTCAATCTAGTATCAACCTACATGGTTTCCATCAACTGATTACATCCCCACTCCTTTCAAGACATACTTATCTTCTAGCTCCACCATTGACTGGATACTCACTAACTCCCCCCACTTCTACCATGGCCCATGTACCCTACCTGACTCCTTAAGTGATCACCTCCCCACCTCTGTCCTCAGACACACCTCCCAGGCACACAAATCCCACCAATATAGAGACTGTTGTAAGCTCTCTAACTTCAATAACACCCAATTGAACTCCATACTATCTAGTTTTGATCGGTCCATCTTTAACCACATCTCTCTTGATGATGCAGTCAGTAAATTTAACAGCATTTTCCTAGATACCCTTAATTCCCTTGCTCCCTCCAGGAAAATTAGAATTAAATCAAACTATGGTCCATGGCTCTCCAAAGATACTAGAACACTGATGCATAACAGGGATAGCACCTGGAAGGCATGGCTTAAAACTAGGCATACTCCCCTTTTATATAAATACAGACAACTATGAAACCTGGTCAAAAAATTAGTCACTAATGACAAACAAATATTACTACAACTCTTCTCAACTAGACAACAGATCCAACACTCACAAATTCTGGACTACTCTTAACAAAATACTCTACCCTGGCAGCCCTTCTAACCCCTCACCTTACCCCAACAAATCTCCTCTGGAAATTGTTGCCCTACTCAACAAACACTTCATTGACACTATCCAAAACCTCACTCCCTCTAACACTAACACTGCAACCACCACTACCACCATCAACCCCACAACCAGAATCTCTTCTCATTTACAGCTGTGTCAACTTCTTACATTAAATCTCTTCTTCTAAAACTTGAACCATGTCCTCCCTCTACCGATAGCCTACCTCCTACATTCCTCAAACTTGCTGCTGAATCTATAGCCTATCCTATATCCGTTCTAATTAACAGATCTATACAAGAAGCTACAGTTCTTGCTATCTGGAAATACTTATTTACTATCCCACTACATAAGGGTGGCAACTCTACTGATCCATCTAACTATCTCCTGCCTCAACTCACAACTTCTCTCTCACCTCAGCATGGGTTCCTTCTTCACCACTCAGCATGGGTTTCCCTCCCATCCACCTCTCATCCACGCCCTCCTATCTTTTCTCATCAACTGATATCATGCCTCTTTTCCTTTAATCAACCAATATCTTTGACCTTCCAAAGACCTTTCCAAATAAGCATTTTGATCTCTCCTCTATCCTCACCTACCTCCTATCTCCTTTCAACCTATCTATATCCTCCCTAGCCTCAGCTCTGAAATATGTCTCCTCACCTGGCCTCTCTCTCTCCTCCCATATATGTTCCACTGTTTCATATGGCTCTTCCCCTTATCTCCCCATGTTTTCCATAATTATAGGTCCACCTCTAACTCTCTCTACCTCTTGCAGACTTTCTACTCTTCTACAATATGCCCATGCCTCTACACTAGCAGTCTTCTAGTGAACCGCACCTTCCACTTCCTTACTCAACTCCAAAACTCATTTCACATTAGATAAGATTATCCTTTATCTAACATCTTTTATATCACAATCTGATGACCAAATGAAGCTCTTCTCCTTTCTTCCCACTCACTTTCAAACCAGCAAATTCCAATTTACTAACACTTAACAACAATAAAACACCCTGAAACACACCAAGTGTTAGTGTCATAGACAATTACAAGTGACACAAACAAAACTTACACTTGCTGCAAAATAAACACAATTTCTAGAAACCTGTCCTGCTTTATCTGGCAACAATTCCTTACTCTAGATCTTTGGAGTGCCTTCTCAGTCTTTCTCAACCACCTCACTCTCCTCACTCTCCCCCAATACAATATACACGCTACCCACTACTACCTTGAAATACAAACTTAAACTTAACCACAAGCTTTCACCTTTAACTCCTCCTCCTCCTACAACTCCCATCACTGCCAACTCCCCATACCCCTTACAAAAATTTAACAATTTACACAACTAC
>NC_056737.1:1761175145-1761225145 GCF_019279795.1 Protopterus annectens | reverse complement strand
TTCATTTTGTGGCTCACTGCTGTTCTTCTGCTCTGATAAACATTTCTGTAGTGTTTATTGTCTAAACAAGTGTAGGCTAGTAGCTGTAGTATTGTTTCCCACCCTCTTTCCTTGTTGGTGTCTTACTGTTATACTTGGTAGCTTTTCAGTTTCCCGCCCCTACTGTAAATTTGATCTGGGACACGCCTTCCAGTCTAGTGTCATTAGCTCATTCTACCTAATACAGAGAGAACATTTGAAAAGGCCAACCCACTTACCTTGAATTATCTTCTGCTTCTCCTCTCTCCCTTTCCCTTACAAAAAAAAACATTGCTAGAATCCCCCTGTGTTCTGCTTAACTGTAACAAAAAAATACGCTTGTTTCCTGCTCTTCCTGTAACTAGTGGGAGTGGTAAGCACTAGGTAACCTATCTACCACATAAGGAGTGGTTTCTGGCCCAGAAATTGTAGTTATTGGTTGTTTGAGCAGTTTTTCCATCTCTTTCAACTTCCTGATTTAAAAGCCCAACATTTGCACTTGTTTCTACCCTTCCTGTAACTAGTCTAGTCCAGATACAGATTTGCTGTATCCAGGACTGTTTGTAAGCTCCTGAGGCCCCCAAGCCTTTCTGTGTTGGAGGGAAGCCTGCTAGCTTATCAGTGGGATGGGTAAGCACTAGGTAACATATTTACCACATAAGGAGTGATTTCTGGCCCAGAAATTGTAGTTATTGGCCGTTTGTGCAATTTTTCCATCTCTCTCAAATTTCTGATTTAAAAGCCCGCATTTGTACTTGTTTCTTTCCTGTAACTAGTCTAGTTCAGATAGAGCTTCTTAGTTTTAGCACTTGAATTTGCTTATTCATGCTCCGCACTTGTTCAGAACTTGCTGTAAAGACTAAATAAGCTATGAATTACTAGAGCACTCAACCTTCCTCATTACCTAGAGGAAAACAGTTTTTATACTTACTTTCCTTACTTGCTTAGAGAAAAACAGCTCTTGTACTCACTTTCCTCACTTGTCTAGAGGAAAATAGTTTTTTATTCAGGCATGTCCAAGGGTCAGCTCACAGTGTTCTCTCCTATTGATCTGATGAATCTGGGCATCTTGGGGCAATGTAGCACTTGCCCCATGTACACAGACAACCCTCTCCTCCTACCACCCAACACTACAACCTGTGAGAGATGCACTTATCTAGCCAAACTGGAGGTAAAGCTCTCTCCAACCAAAACTGACAGTCAAGAGGAGAAGGTAAACACTTGCACCATACCACACTCATCACATAGTCCCACTAAACCTACACCACCAAAATCCACACATAGAAACATAAAAACATTTGTGGAGGCTCTCAATAATAATCTGCTCAAGCAAAAGAGACCTCTAAAGCAAAAACGCAAGCAAACTCCACTCCCAACACAACCCAAATGACACATAGCCCACAGACTCGGTGTGCCACTCAACCACAGCCCATAAGGCAAAACAACATACCCAACACACTAGTCATAGGTGACTCTATAGTAAGGCACACTGATGTCCCACTCACCAGGCTAAACAAGGAGAAGGTTACTGTCAGCTGCCTGTCGGGTGCCAGGATCTGCCACATAACCCACGCACTCAGGTCACTCCACAACAAGTACAAATATGACTCTGTCATTCTCCATGTTGCTGTGAATGACCTGAGATGTACCTCCCTGGACTACATGAAAAGAGACATGGAAGAGCTCTCCAATCTTGTAGCCCAGGCAGGTATGACCCTAGCCCTGAGTAGCATCCTGTCATTGCTTAGAATGATACCGTAGTACAAGGACAAAATGCTTGACTTCAACATTTGGCTAAGCTTCTGGTGTCATTCTAAGGGGATCCATCCAGTATCTGTCTGCCAGGGATGACATGGTTGACAGACCAGGATGCTTTGCCAGAGATGGCCTGCACCTGTCACCCCTGGGTTTCTGGATACTGGCTAAGGATCTTGCCGTCCCTATAGTGCCTTTTTTAGGCAAGGTTCAAATGACAAATTCACCACTGTAACAGGAACAGGCAAGCAAAAACTGAGGGTAATGCTACTCGACGCTAGAAGTCTAAATCTCAAAATGCACTCCCTCAAGGCACTCCTTAAAATGGAGAACATCGATATCAGTGCATTGACTGAGACCTGGTTCAAGGCTCCAGAGAGTACCCCTGCATTACCAGGCTATAACTCATGCCACACTCTTCAGCCATCTAACATGGACCAGAACACCAAAGGCAGTGGTGTGTCCATATTCATTAAGGATATCCACACCTCTAGGCTAGTTGCTCAGCATAATGCATACGAGGTTATCCAAGTGCAACTAACTCTGGGCCCCCACCCCCATTAAGGAAACCACTGTAAATATTTTCTCCAAATCCAACTTCATGCTTTTTAAGACAGAAATGGCGTACTTCAGGACACCCATGCAGATGGACAATACAGTTATGACTGCTGAATCCTGCACAAATGCACTCTATAAGCACTTACATGAGCACATGGATTGTGCTATCCCAAAAAGAACTAAGACACTATCCTCTTAAAAAAGGAAGCCAATCTGGTGGTCCCCTGCCATAAACAAACTCTAAAACAGAAGGAAGAAACTGTTGAAAAAGAGAGTAAAATCCCATGAGTGGAGGAGCTCCGTGGTCAGCCTCAGTAAGAAGCTGAGATCCCTTATAAGATCCTCCAAAGCTAGCTACAAAAAGAAAATCTCCACTGGTTCTAGGGACAACCACAAAGCATTCTATAGTTATGTCAAGAACCTTAGTGGCAACACCCTGATCTGCTCTGAGTTACAGCACAATGGCACAAAAATTACAGAACTAACTGATATAGCCAACATCCTAGCAGATAGTTTCAGTACTATCTTTAACCCCCTCTCTCTGCCATAAAGGGCCCATATCTATACAGGAAGAATGCATTGTCCCTGTAATCACAACTGCACAGGTAAAAGCTGCACTCCATAAAGCTAAAAACACAGCATCCATGGGACCAGACAACGTCCCAGGATGCATTTTACATGAACTTCAGAATGAACTGGCTCCCCATCCAAGCACCATGTTCAATCATAGCCTCATGTCCAGCATTGTGCCCACTAAATGGTGCACAGTAACAGTTATCCCACTTCACAAAGGGGGAGCCACCACTGATCCCGGGAACTATCATCCTATTAGCCTGATGAGCCTGGTTTGTAAGGCCATGGAATGTATCATCATGGAACTCATAAACAAAGACGCTGGTAACCTCCAAACTCTGGACCCCACCCAGTTCAGGTTTCTGAAAGGCAGTTCATGCCTCCTGAACCTGATTGACTTCTTTGAGGCAGTCACCAAAAATGTAGGCGAGGGTAAGGTGGTTCACATAGCCTATCTTGACCTCACCAAGGCTTTCAACACTATCCCCCTAGTCTGGAATTATAGCTAAACTCACTAAACTAGGTATAAATCCTTATGTCACAAGATGGGTTGCCAACTGGCTCACTGACAGAACCCACACTGTAAAAGTTGCAGACTCCAAATCTGACTTCAAACCAGTGACAAGTATAGTACCCACAGGGTTCAGTCCTGGGACCTCTCCTGTTTGGTATCTACTTCTCTGAAGTACAGACTAACACAGAAGGCCTTTGGCTAATGAACATTGCAGATAACTGCAAACTAGGAGCCATAGTCGAGTCCCCAAATGATGTGGACATCCTACAGAAGGGCCTCACTGAGACAGATGCCTGGTGTCAGAGCCATGGCCTCAAGCTCAATGCCAAAAAGTGCATTGTCATCCTCTTTGGAAAAAACTCTGTACCCATGAAAGACCACATAGGCAGCAGTCTACTTAATTTTGAATGTGTGATAAGAGACCTTGGGACCAAGGTGGACAGTAGTCTCTCCTTTGATAATCACATCACCACAGTAGTCAGGAAATCCTTCTACATGGCACACCTCATCACAAAAGGGTTCTCATCCAGGAAAAAATAGGTCATTGCTCCCCTCTACTCGACACTCATTAGACCCATTATAGAGTACAGTGCCCCTTTTGGAATGTACCTCACAAGACATCTGCAGCTGGAAAGGCCACAGAAGTACCTCACGAAGAGGATTACTGTCCTCAAGCAGATGCCCTACTCTGACCATCTCAAAAAACTCCAGCTTTGCGCAGTAGCATATTGTCTACTCCGAGGTGATCTCTGCCTAACATATAAAGCTATGTCAAATCCAGAGCTGTTGGACATGCTACACCTAAAGAAATCCCAATCCCTCTGAGCTACATGCTCTAGGGACCTAAACCTGGTCACCACAATAAACAGGACATGCTGGAGGGATAGATTCCTATCTCAGAGACTTACCATACTCTGGAACAAGCTACCCATATATGTCAAGCAAAGTTCTTCATTAGCACTCTTCAAGAAAAATCTTGATGAGTGGATGGGAAATAGGAAATACACTCCAGGGATCACTTCTGTGACTCTGCTCAACAGGGGCACAGGAAATAACTATCTTGGGTGGGGTAAGCCAGGGACACTTGTTGGCTAGGCTTACTCAGGCCCTTGGGCCAATAGCCTAGCACCTACCTATGAACCTATGAACAAAACCTACTGGACAGACAGATTTATGTCTCCCAGAGGCTGCCCTGTCTCAGGAATGCACTTTCAAGACATTTCAGACAGAGTACCATGCAGAACATCATCACGTGTAACCATGATGAGTGGATGAGATACCAAGAATCTGTCCCAGGGGTCCCACCTGTGTCCTTCAATGCAGGGACAACAGGTGCTGATTGATGATTCTGTTGGGTATAAATTAATGGTTAGGCTTATAAGGGCCTCAGGGCCAATAGCCTATTAACCTTGTATGATCCTAGGTATACCAGTTATGGCCCTGTGCTGTGATAGACTGTGTTGTTAAGTGTCCAGTCCTATCTTTGCCATCTACTGTGGTATGTCCCCTATGGGAGACATGCCAATGCCATGTCATACATCCACCATCTGACAAATAGGTGAGTGGTACCACAGGTGTATGGGGACAGTCCAGCAAATTCTGTGCAACACAATTACAGACAGCACTGCACACATGTTGTAGGTGATCCTCCTTGTGGGTGTCCCATCATCCACAGTACACAGATGTTTGCAGAATGTGTACATGTGCCTGATATATGTGGACCCACTGCCAGACAAATGTGAATATCTGGAAGTCAGTTGGACAATATGTAATGATTGTTTCCAGACTGTAATGAATGTGGCTGTCACATGCCAGACACCTCAAAAACTGTTATGGTACTTTAATATCTGTTACTGTAGTCATTCCCTCATGTTGCATGGTCAGTATGTACACTTAGTTGCTGAGGGTGATCCTGTGTCCCCCCACTACTACTTTCTATAACCTGCTGTCCTGATGTAGGGAGTCAACAGGTATGCTAGCCATAGCTCTAAGGCAATGATATACAGGTGTTGAGTACACAGTGACCTAGCCAGAGTACATCAGGAACAGCCAGGGGCACCTGGACAATGCTTGAACTATGCCTGTGTGACATTCACAGCATGAGAGGAGCAAACTGACAGTACATCATGTGATATGGCAGTTGTGTCCACTACTACTGACTGTCACTACTGTCTAATACACAATCCAGTCGCATTCATACATGAGCTGACCAGTGCTGGGGGGACTCAGGGGCCAGAGCTGTGATCTATGTCACAGCAGACAGAGTCAAAAGGGAAGCCTGTAGCTGATGGACAGCTGACTAACAGTGACATGTAATTCCAAGATATTTACCACAGACCTCTATTGTGGTAATCCTTATTTCCCATCCCTGCATCCCCCAACTGCATCTGATTAAATGGGGAATACTATTACATACCTGGTATAGTGCTGTACTCCTTTATTTGCAGAAATCCTGTGGTAGAATGCTAGGATAGCGCAGTGTGTCATCATAGAGAAAGTCACAGACCTATGCACCATAGGCAGCAGCTTGCGTTTTTTAGGTAATGCTCAAGAATAGCTGATTGCCTGTGTACCAATCTGTGGCTCAGACTTGCTAATTGCATTCAGAACAGCTGGGTTGCATTTTAATTAGCCAAAGTCATGGCAACACAGTCCTGTATTTGAGGCCTTCCTGTAGACCTTGACCCTTTTCCTGGCCTGTGAGAAGGACATTATCAAGGTGTGTGGACTACAGCATCACAGAGGGTAGGTTGAAATACTGTCCGCAGTTTGGATTCATGTGGTATCTTCACAGTTTTTCATACTATGTTTGGCCATTGTGAACAGACTTTCTGATTATATGGCAGTTTACTGTTTAACAATGTGGGTTGAGATCAGTAAGGAGACAGACAGATGTGAGTGTCATACGTCATTTGCATCACAATATGCATGCAGCTGCAGTAGCAACTGGCCTAACAGCTGTGTATGTTTGTAGGGGAAGACTTTGACACATGTCCCTATCACTTGACCACCCCCCATTTATATATGGGTGTTGTGTGGATCCCTGTTCTAGGTGATTGTGGGGTACAGTAGGTCTGTAGCAGGTAGGTGAACATACTGATGCATATGTTGCAGGCTGCACCTGCTGCATTCTGCCTAGGAGCCATAATAGGGGTTTTGAACACATTGTGGGACAGCAAGCTGTATATATGATTGAGGGAGCAGTGTCAGCTCTGTTGGCACAGCATAGCCAGGGTGAGGGTACCCATAACAGTCCAAGTAAGGCATGTCCCTCAGGTACATATGAGAGTGGTAGGTGACATTTAGGACACCTATGCATATTTGTGAAGGGTGTCCCAACCTACAGGCCTTTGAGGTGCTAATATGGGTGGCAGTGACTGCAGTAGCAGAAAAAAAGTTCTGCTTAAAATTGCACAGCTCAGTCATTTAATTGTACCGACAACCATGTACTTGACATGCAACACACTGAAATGGTAGCCAGGAGTGTGGGTGGACAAATGTTAAGCATGCTAGGAATGTATCAGATTGAGCTACGGAGTCAATACTTTAGCATGTGTATTTGCAAAACATGCACATGCATACAGCCAGTTACACAGGATTGGTATGAACATGTGTGATCGGATGTGTATGACATGTGACACTGAGCTGTCTGTCATGTTTTACAATGTCAGTGTGTACTGACTTGCCAGTACATCATCACAAAGCATAGGTTATGTGCAAGTGTGCCAAATGCAGGTAACACAAGTGTGGACATTCTGCAAGTCTGCATTTGTCATCTCTACCTGATATCCTAGACCTCATGTGCATCCATCAAAATGTATTTGTCTGTGTACTGGTTAGGTGTCTGTATCACAGTCCCAAGTATGTTGTCATTTGTCCCATTATATGTACAAGCAGTGTGTCACTGGCAAGAAGGATATGTTTATGGAAATGCCTGCTACTTTTTCAAGCTGAGTGGCTTAGTGAGCTAATGCACTGTGCTGAACTTGACAAGGGTTGAATATTTTTCAGCTGTGCCTCACTGAAACAGGATAAGTTTATGGAAACACCTGCAAGTCTTCAAAACAGAGTGGCCTAGTGGACTAATGTCATAATTAAAAGGATCCTGGCTTTGAGACTTTTCAGAAAGATAATTCTGCTGATGTGCAGAACAGTGTCAGACAGACAGAAGGTGATTAAAACAGTTTTAAGCGGGTTTGTGTGGGTTTGCACGATGTGCTGCGACGCTAAGCAGTGCTTAGTTCCACTTAAACCTGCACTATTTCCAAAAAAAAAAGAAAAAAGGGGTAATAGGAAAGTGGTGAAATGGGGAAAGCAGGGGGAAAAACAATATGAAAGGAAGGTAGGGATGTGCAGGATGGGTGTAGGAAAGGACCATAGCTCTCCATTTCTTGTAAGCAACAGCTGTGCATGTTGTGGACAATTTGGAATTTGGAGCTTCATGTCCCATAAGGAGGGGAGTGGGTGACAAAATTTTGTTAATTAATTGCTGGGGATGATTGATTGATGGCAGTGTACGTGGGGGCAAAATGGAAAGCTATGTATGGGGCGATATTTTTTTTTGCAGGACAGATGCCTTTTTTTTTTAAGGACAGAGTGGAATGTTGGGGAAGGGTTGTATGTACATTTGGGGAGGTATGTTGTGTAGGAGAGGTTGCAGTGGCAGACAGACAAGACAGCAGACAGGGGCAGTATATGACACATGGAGGGGTAAACACCTTGGACGGGGAGGCTATTTGGGAATCGGAGAACCAAGTGCCCCCAAATGGCAACAGTGGGACTGAGTTCCCCACACATGGGCAGTCACCACTGCTCCTTCATGGCCCTGAAGGTGGTTGTGCTGGGGGCTGGATGCCAGGGCCAGCCTGCCCCTCCAAATGTGCCAGTCTGCCCTCCATCTGGCACAGTCGATCATCCAAATCACGATGGATAACCCTGCGCATCATGCCTGGAAACTGTTGACAGGTGACCAGTCCTTTGCCAGACCCCCGCCCAGCAGGGATGGGCTCCATCCTCTGAGGTACTTCTACCCATGAGTGGTGCAGGACACAGCAGAGGGGACAGTTCCAGTTTGGGTCCCAGACATGTTGAGACCCAGTGCTATGACCAGATGAGGTGGGATAGGTGGATTCACTGGAATTGGCCTAGCCAGTTTTGCTATGGTGTTGAGGTTTGTCAAAGTGTATAGGTTAATCATGAACAGAGCATTTCAATGTTAGTTATAACAGCATACATGGGTGTTCCAATAAACCCAGAACAATAGAATTGCATAGCATACAGAACACAGCCATAAATGGAATAAGAATCACTATTGCAACAACATGCCAGTAACACTTATGGCAAAATGCCAACAACACTGGTATTTCAACAAGGTATGTTAGTAGGCAACCATTGTAATATATAACCAATAATACAACACAAGGTCACAAATTAGGTTTTAAGAAACACATATGTGAAAATGGAACCATACCCATAGTATAAGAATAATACTTTATGATGCAGATAAGGGGTGGGGTGACAGAAAGACATTCCATTATCAACTGTATAGGCTACATTTTTAACAACAGTACTGCTCAGTACTCTGCAGGTCTGCCCTTGCTTTATGTCTACAAGTGCACTATAGCTTCTGTAGCACATACATACCTCTAAAGCTATCCAGATGGGATGGTATGGGCCAAGCTGAAACACCTACAGGTGCATAACTACAGGTGACTATTACATGTCAGGGGAACATATATGACTGCCAAGGTGTACTCTGCACTGATGTTGTGTGAGTGTGCTACTGGCATAATTCAACTGGGTTTATTCCTTTGTCCAAGGTTTTTGGCAGCAGTGATCACTATCCATGACAGTGTTTCACTTGAGAGACATGCATCATGCACAGTACAGAGAGTTTACAATTATCCTGCCGTCATTGGCAGACATGGGGTTAGAATATCAGCAGGCATTCACAGATGCACCAGGCATACAGCTGTACCAACAATGACGATTTAATTTGTCTTATTAACTTGGAATAATATTATACTTCCTGCTGTTTTATTTAGTGGAGTCTTATCACCTAGCTGAGCAATGCTGTTTACATGCTAGTGCATCTGGACACAGACATTAGTATACCCGTCATACAACTACTACAGACATTTATTTACCTGTAAGTCTTGTGGGGGGAAAATCTGTTAACAATACATAACTATTTTTATAAATAGTCAGTACTACTTGTCTGTTACTATAAATATATCTTAGTACCTGTCCCTGGATTCAAACCCAGGTCTGTGTGTGGCAAAATGAACACACACACACGCACACACATATATATATATATATATATATATATATATATATATATATATATATATATATATATGGGTCTATATTATATTTTCAAAAGTTTCAAACATCGAACACTATATGGTTGACACCATATGACCGATGTTTGAAATTTCGAAAATATAATAAAAAAATAAAAATGAAAAACTATACTTACCTAAATGCTGTAGGCAGGGGTGCAAGCCCCCATGCACCCCCATGCCCCCGCTACTTAAATATTCATACTCCGAGATCACACCGCATTGAAGTAAAGGGAAAATATTCCCTATGGCGATTTCCATGTTACACGCACAACATTTCGACGTTTCGACCAATCATACGCGTTCACCATTTACTATTTTCGATCACGAGATAGCAACCCATATATTTATATATATATATATATATATATATATATATATATATATATATATATATATATATATATATACTGCTTATCGCACTAAGCTATTGGGCCACTGCTCTGTGCTAATTGAGTGATATGTACCTATAGCTCGCCTAGTGACAAAGTCTGAGCTGGTAATATAGGCAGAGTGTCACGTAAGACTGCAGTGACAGTTGAAATAGCCAGAAAATTGTTATGGCTAGGCTTGTATAGGCCCTATGGCTGATAGCCTAGTACCAACCTATGAACCTATAAACCTATGAACATACATGCATGAGATTCATGCATGACAGTGATAGGTGAACTGTGTATTAATACTTGGAATGCAGGTGTACACAATTAACCCCTAGTGGATGGGAATATGTGTGACCTGTACAGACCATATCGGGGTGCTTGGTTGCCTACATGACTCATATACATTTGCAGATGATATATTTGCAGTATACAGCTATTACAGTTTCATGCTTGCCTGCATCAGCATACCTACGTTCAGGAATACATATAGCTGAAATGCAAAGTTTAACACAAGACAATCCTGGGAGAAACACACTATAATACCTTAAACAGTACTCCTCTAGGTTCAGATCTTAGTGCAGAACAATTATCATATTTTATTATATCTTGTAGTACTGCCCTGCATCTACACTTTAGCATAACAGTTCTTTATTGGCCAACCTTCGGTAACTTCATGGTGTTATACCTGTGTTTACTTCACAGCATGTGTAATATTCAATTTCTTGAACAACAGCCCGGAATACACACAACAATTGGTAGAACACAGATTTATTGAGGGTGATATGACAGAGTGATTGGTATACATCTGACAATCTTTATTGTTCTACACTTTAAATAATGCAGGCATTGGAAGACAGCTGTTATTCCACAAACTATGCAGTGCTACCTTTATTTCTTCATAATTCTGACTGCAGTTGTACTGTATTTCCTGTAGATTAGGAATGCAGTTAATGTATTCCTTTCACATTTTCAGTGCTGGTGTACTTTATTACCAGAACATATGTATTATTAATACAGTATACACATTATTCTCAAACATTATTAATGCAGTATTAACTTTCTTTCCTTAACATTAGTGTGTTTCATGCTTTCATCTATATTGAACAGTACCTGGCAATACTCACTTATATCAGTCAAGGTCGATGAACACATTCATTGCAGTACACTCACAACAGAATATACCAGCTGGCAGTTACTACTGTACTCTTTCTTAATTACATTACTATATATTGCAAGATATATCTGTACACAACACACTCTTGGGCCATCCGGGCCAGGCACCCTGTATAGGCCTCCAGGTTGCCAGCCCTCTCTTCTGCACCTGTGGGGAGAAAACACACCATTATGCATACCTGTCTATCAGATACTCATACTAGAATTTTGTAAATCAATGGTTCCTATATTTACAAATGTCTGGGGCACTGCGGTCCCGAGGGTGTTGGATCCATTAGGTCAAGAATCATCCCCCCTTTCCTACGCTTCAGGTCATCATAATGATGACACACCTACTCATCAGTTGTAGTGGTGAGGTCATGTGCCAGCCAGTCCCAGGTCTGTGATTTGTATTTGGAGCCCTGGTACTGGCCCTACAGCAGCCTGTCACCCTGGTCCTCACAAGGAGCCCAAAAATGACTCTGGACTCCAAACTGCCACGGCTCTGCACCCAGAAGTGTGGACCCTCTCCAACTCCAGCCATAGCTCCTGCAGTGATCAAACTCCAATAGGTTCTGGCTGTATTCCCACCAACTGCACTTAAATAAAGCTGTTTTCCTGCCCTTTGCCACCATTGACCATTTTTAAAAATGCACAGATTCACTTAACACTGGCAAACCCACTAAGCTCAGCTGAGCAGTGCTTGGACAGGGAATGCTTAGCAATGCTTAGCGATCCACAAACCCACTTAGCTGATCTGAGGACTGCTTAAACTGCGATCATTTAACAGTGTCCAAACCAGCTAAGTGAAGCCGTGCTTTGCTAAGTTTAAGTGTTTCCTGGCTTGACTTAGCAATGCTCAGTAGAGCTTAACTATGGCTAAACCAGAGTTTTTCAAAAATAAAACAAAAATTATAGAAAGTAATTATTCATTAATGATACTTGTTTATTATTATGTGTATTTATTTTACTTTATATCTCCTAAACATATGTATTTCACTACGTTATCTTGGCGTTAACTTTAATGTATTGAACACTTGTGTGTAATTGGGGCTTTTATCCTCAGGTCTCCAATGATAATGGGCTTCTGGTCCAGCTGGGCCTACCTGCTTAACAAATGTCAATGTATACATGATAAAAAAAAATAACATTTCCCTACCACATGTAAAAAGCTGAATGGCCTGTATTCAAACCATGAACATAGTGCACATGAGGCCATGAGACCAACCATTCAGCTGCCAAGGATATGGTGATTAGAGCTATACATTTCTATATAGTTCTCAGTTATGTTTAAACACTGCTGACCACTGCGTCACTCCTTGCAAACCTGATAAGCTATGCTTAATCTTGACCTTTCCTAACTAATTAACTGCATCTGTTTTCTATTTTTAGATGTCTGGTACATGTCTATTGCTAAGCACCACACAACACAAACACCCAAAAAATTAGTTAAACATGTTTCATTTTATTATTTAAATGCCATCTGGCACTTTAACAGTGCAGGGGGTGCATTACTCATCTGTGGACACTGTAACACACCTCCTACACTGATTCTGTACCACATTACATGTCTCTTTCTCTCTCAGTAATGTGCCTTCAATAATATGCAAGGCGAGCTGCCGAGGGCGAGCTGCAGACATGACCACAGTACACTCTGCGTAGGACTTACAGTATTCCTACATGGAGTTTATTACATCTGAGGGATAGATTTTATATATATATATATATATATATATATATATATATATATATATATATATATATACTCCACAATACGAAAATACGGTGCCCAATGAAAAAGGTGCTCAGATCTTCTCAAAATAGCCCGCACGATAATCCAGCACTTGAAATATACAGCCTTCCAGGCTAAAAAAACACAAAAAAACAGAAAGCAGTGTGCAAAGAGTGCAAAGTGTAAAACTCTAGCGTTAGCGTGTTTTACATTAGAACAAGCGCACCTCTTGTGATCATAGTAGAGTTTGTACTCTGTAAATGTATTAAGGCTATGTTACTGTGATAAGTTAACACTGCTTAGAAGTAGTGTATATCGTGTATGAGTCTAACGTTAGCATTCTTACACTAGCACAAATACTGTCCTTGTGATTGTATTAGATGTACTGAAAGAGTCTAGCGCCAGTGTTTACCTTACTATAAGTGTTGCACATTTGCTTTTTACCTGGTTGACAATGGTTAAGAATTATGGTTGTGTATTCCTGAACATGGTTTGATGAATTGTGTTTGGCTAAACTCTTGGAAGCGCTGTTAAATAATCTAAATACAAACTTCCATTGGTGTTTCATACACTTGTTAAATGCAATAGTCAAGGAGGGCCTGCTGGCATTGCTTATCCTACATTTTGCTTGTTTTTTAAAATAGCCTGCTGAGGGTTGTGTAATGTAGTTAAGAATTGTACCTCAGAAGAGCAGCCCTTGTCCTATTGATGACGAAAGTAAATGTGTATCTCCAGCTATATGCTCTCATGTATATTAACTGTCTAATATTCAAACATCTGTGCTTCGAAGTTGTTTGTTCGAACTAAAGTTGTGATTAATTTCTGCTAAAACTGATACTGCTTCGCTAATACTAAGTCTGTATAATTTATCTCTTAGGTACCTGCCCCTTATACATAAATACGAGTGGCCGCATAGTGCTAGAAACTGAAACAGGAAGAATCCTCTATTGCGGTGCGAACGCACATGCTGGTTCTGGCTCTCAGCCCTATTAAATAACATCCCCAAGGAATAAAGGGTAATAACTATACCCTGGTCGTTTTGTTTGGCTTTATACCTCTGGTAAACGCTCCTGGGCAGGCAGCATAACAGTACTTAAACAGTACTATCCCAGCCAGACTTCATCTAAACCATTACTCCAGTCCTTTGCTAGGCAAGTGGGAAACAGCGTGAATAAGAATAAGACAGTAAACCCAAACAGAATCCTTGCCTTTTACTTAAAATCAGGCCATAGAATTAGGTAAAGTGGTCTTTAACGCTCACCTACAGCATAGGATCTCTAAGACCCTGAAAGCTCTTGGTTGGTGTATTCCAGCTCCGCTTTCCGCTGGGCTGCCTTCGCTCCTCCTGCCCCTTATCCCACCCGCCCCCACTATCTCTACTTTTATTAGACTAAAAACCACACCCCTATTAGCTCTAAGCCAATCGCCCACACCCAATTATCTAACCTATCTCCTCCCACAACTCCATTCAATATCCACTATTGCACTACCACTTCCAGGTCCTACACACCCTGTTAGATTAATCCTACACTACAAAATGGGTAAAGTAGTGAATCTTGTTATTCCATTACTATTGCCACTTTTAATCACTCTTTACTACTTATCGAGGTACGAAGACCAAAATCTCAAGGGATCCCACTACCCAAAGGACCAAACCTGCAATCTCGTACATCATCTCTCGAAAGAGACCTCTTCTGTTTACTACCCCATAGAAACCCTAAGCAAAAAAAGCCTATATCTCACCCAACCATACACAAAGGCAACAACATCTAAACGTGGACTAAAGGTACTATATAAGCTCCAAAGACTCCTATACCATTTGAAGAAATGTATCACTAAAGATGGTGATATACATCCGAACCCAGGCCCATCCACTCATCCTGACTCAGTCACTTCAATATCAGCCCAAAGATCAGCTAGCTCCCTCCTTATCTTCCATCTTATTCTAAGAAGCCTAAACAACAAGGTTCATAATCTTCATGCCTTGTTAGCCATACATCTCCCCGACATTATGTGTCTATCAGAAACTTGGCTCAAACCAGTCACAAAGGATGAAGAGATCCTCCCACCTGGGTATAATATTCTCAGGATAGATCGGGGGAAAAAAGGGGTGGGGGCATAGCTGTCATGTATAAAAGTACCCTTAATATCATCTTGAATCCTATTCAACCACCTAAGGTAGCTAAAGCAGAGTTAATTGCCCTAAAAATATGCTTAAATAACCAAAAAAGTATTAATCTTATTGTAATTTACATTCCGCCAGGGAATAATTTAGAAACTATGGAGATAATACTAAATTGGATAGCCTCAAACTACCCTCAGAAGACCATTGTACTAGGGGATGTTAATATTGACTGGACCCAATGCTCCGCACAGACCAATCCCATGTCCATTAATCTACATGGCTTCTCCCAAAATATTGTCTCCCCTACAAGAATCGGAACTGCTCTCCAAAAAGAAAGTATAATTGATTGGATTCTTACTAATAAAGAAGCACATAAATATACTACTGGGACCCTCCCGAATGATCTTAGTGACCACCACGTCACCTACATAATAAAAAACAAATTTACCAGCATAAACCCTCCTATATATAGACTTGTCAGAAATAAGAAGAAATTTGTTCCAACACTATTCCTAACTGAACTTAGATCCTGTAACTGGTCCAAGCTAAAAACCCTGCCCCTTGATGAGAGTGTGACATTTTTTACTGACACATTCCTCAACATTCTCGACTCCCATGCACCTAACAGACTCATCTGAACCAAGACTCGGATAGCACCATGGCTAACTAGAGAAACCAAATCCAAAATCAAACTTAGAGATCAGGCCTGGGACAAATGGCGAACTACTAAGGCACCTCAAGATCGCATTAAATTCCAGCAACTTAGAAATGCAACGAAAAAAGACTCCACCCTAGATAAAAAGAACTATTTCTGTCACCCAAGATAAGCACCAGAACAATCCAAAGAAGTTTTGGGCAGGCTTAAACAACCTCCTCCACTCAGGGAAAGCATCTACTCCCACCCCAGAAACACTTATTGGTAAAAACCCAGAAGAGGTTGCCAATACTTTTAACTCCTTTTTCACTGAGACCATTCAGACCCTGGCTAATCAACTTCCCCATCCTTCCTCCCCCCCAACTAAGGTTAATGATGAATCTCTACCCTTCTTTACTCTCCCGCCAGCTTCCACCTCCTATATTAGATCCTTACTGAAGAAACTTAAACCAACCACCCTGTCAGCCGACCGACTCCCAGCTGAATACCTACAAATAGCAGCAGATGCCATAGCCTATCCCATCTCAATTCTAATTAACCGAACTATAACTGAGGCCACTATCCCCTCCATTTGGAAGGTAGCCCATGTCATCCCACTTCATAAGGGTGGCTCCTCCACTGACCCATCGAATTATAGACCTATAGCAATACTGTCTCCAATAGCCAAAATCTTGGAAAGATGTTCATAAACAACTCCCTTAACCATCTCACCCTAAATAATCTACTGTCCAAATCTCAGCACGGTTTCAGACCCCACCATAGTACGTAATTACCGCTCTCATCTCTTTGCAGAATACTGACTCAATCAATAAAACCGAATAACAAAAAATTTCTTCAGCCCTCTTTCTCGACTGACTTGTCAAAAGCCTTTGACATGGTCAATCACCAATTACTGCTCCACACTCTTGAAACTCCTACACCTTGATTATCCGCCAAGCCCTAGCTGGTTCAAAGCTTACCTCTCTGAAGACAACAGGCAGTTCGATGGGAAAATAAGCTTCAACTGCTATCAATACCATAGGTCCCCTAGGGCTCCATACTTGGTCCTCTTTTCCGTCAGATTCATAAATGATCTTCACTAGTCATCCTGTATGGCACTCTGCATCCAGTATGCAGACTTTTACTCCACATTGATCTGTCGGATATCTCCTCCTGACCTTACAAGTAACAACCCAAAACTGTTTTGCTATAGAAATGCTCAAACAAACCTTCTATCAGACGTTACTGATCTTTACATCCAACCAGCTAAGTGAAGCCATGCTTTGCTAAGTTTAAGCGTTTCCTGCTTGACTTAGCAATGCTCAGTAGAGCTTAACTATGGCTAAACCAGAGTTTTTCAAAAATAAAACAAAAATTATAGAAAGTAATTATTCATTAATGATACTTGTTTATTATTATGTGTATTTATTTTACTTTATATCTCCTAAACATATGTATTTCACTACATTATCTTGGCGTTAACTTTAATGTATTGAACACTTGTGTGTAATTGGGGCTTTTATCCTCGGGTCTCCAATGATAATGGGCTTCTGGTCCAGCTGGGCCTACCTGCTTAAAAAATGTCAATGTATACATGATAAAAAAAAAAATAACATTTCCCTACCACATTTAAAAAGCTGAATGGCCTGTATTCAAACCATGAACATAGTGCACATGAGGCCATGAGACCAACCATTCAACTGCCAAGGATATGGTGATTAGAGCTATACATTTCTATATAGTTCTCAGTTATGTTTAAACACTGCTGACCATTGCATCACTCCTTGCAAACCTGATAAGCTATGCTTAATTTTGACCTTTCCTAACTAATTAAGTGCATCTGTTTTCTATTTTTAGATGTCTGGTACATGTCTATTGCTAAGCACCGCACAACACAAACACCCAAAAAATTAGTTAAACATGTTTCACTTTATTATTTAAGTGCCATCTGGCACTTTAACAGTGCAGGGGGTGCGTTACTCATCTGTGGACACTGTAACACACCTCCTACACTGATTCTGTACCACATTACATGTCTCTTTCTCTCTCAGTAATGTGCCTTCAATAATATGCAAGGCGAGCTGCCGAGGGTGAGCTGCAGATATGACCACAGTACACTCTGCGTAGGACTTACAGTATTCCTACATGGAGTTTATTACATCTGAGGGATAGATTTTATATAAATAAATAAATAAATAAATAAATAAATAAATATATATATATATATATATATATATATATATATATATACTCCACAATACGAAAATACGGTGCCCGATGAAAAAGGTGCTCAGATCCACTCAAAATAGCCCGCACGATAATCCAGCACTTGAAATATACAGCCTTCCAGGCTAAAAAAAACACAAAAAACAGAAAGCAGTGTGCAAAGAGGTTTATTGGCAGACAGGTTCAGCCACTACATGTAGTGAAGATAAGGAGGCAGAAAATACCATGCATTAGCAGTAGAATGCAGTAAAATAGTAAGTGGTAAACTAAACTGTTGTTTTGGGTGCTTACAGTTAAGTTATTATCCCTGCATTGAACAGAAACATAGCGATGGACCATTTAGGTATTGTTTAAGTTGATTTTTGAAAAATTTTCAGTTTGCTTTAAGTGTGTTGGTAGGGAGTTCCAAGGCTTGTAGGCAGAGCAGGAGTAGCAGTGAATTACCTGTAGTACTATTAGATTTGGTGGTGAATAAAAGGAATTTATTTTGAGAGCTTACTTCCCTGACTGGAAAATAATATTTTACAGCATTTTGTAGTGCCACACAGATTTCTTGTTTATTTATTAAGTTATGAATAATAAGTAGGGAGTAACTAAGACAATGTGGGAGCTCTAGCCAGAATAGCTGTTTTAAAACTATGCATACACAAATAACGTTTTGTAGGTAGAATGGTGGAAAATTAAACAACATTGTTCTAACAACTGCCTAATTTCATTTTTTCTGGTGCTATGAAGGTTAGTCAGGATGAGGGAGGCATAAAGGAGAGTTGATGCAATGCTTCTCCAGTGTTGTCATTGAGGTATTGTTTATGTCTGTATAATAAACTAAGTGTCTAGTGCTTTTGTAGCAGCTTGGAAAATGTATAGATCAAATTTTATGCATTCATCTATTGTGACTCCCAGTAGTTTTGATCATTGTACTATTTCAGGTCTGCTGTTATTTTTGTTTGACTATCACACGCATCACAGATGAGGAGGTACACAGGTATCCTGCAGTATTATATGCCCACTGAACACTGACAGTCAAATGCATTACAGATGAGGAAACACACACAGGCATCTGGTTTAGGAGCCTAAGCAGTGAGACATTTTTCTGTGGTACATTTGGTTGGGAACATATGGCTGACGTGATATTCAGCCGCAGAAAAATATGGTTGTTATGAATTCCCTGTAGTAAGGAAGGCTTTCTAGGTAGCTCACTTGATTAGTAAAGGCATCGCCTTGAGAGCAATGGAGATTATAACTTCAATAAACTCGGCAGTAATCCGGCCCATAATTGAGTATAATGTCCCATTCGGCATGTACTGTACAATGCACCTGCACCAATTAAAGACACTTCAGAGGTTCTAACAAAGAAGATCAAGGGACTCCAGCATGTGTCGTACACAGGCCAACTATAATCCCTGTCAATATATTCTGTGTCATATAGACTTCATAGGGGAGACTTATGACTAGCTTGCAGAGTAATCTCAGACCTAAACTTAATGAACTTGCTGCAGATTCACAAATCAAATGAGACTACAGCTACCCATTCCAGGGACCTACATATGGCCTATGACTTAAACAGAACATGCTGGCTGACAGATTTGTCTCCCAGCGACTGCCACGTCTTTGGAATAGACTGCCAATTCATGTGAAGCAGAGCACCTCTATGACACTGTTCAAGAGTAATCTGGATGAGTGGATAGGGCACCATAAATTCTTACCGGGGATAGTGCCCATAACCCTCCTGGACATGGGCAGTCATTATTAAATGCGATCCTGGGTATTGATTAGCATATCTATGGGATTAGACTGGGATGAGTCACCTAGACATGAAATGACCTCCAGGTCGATAGCCTAGTAAACTCCTATGATCCTATGATCCCCACTCCTTGGAATTAGCTATAGATTAAGATAGACCAGAGAAGTTAGTTAAAACAATGTGTGTTGTTTTATTTTTATTTTTTTTCCTACATACATATCCTCAGAATTATTCAGTGTTAGGCAGTCAATGCCTAGAGAAAACAATTGAATGCATCCCAGAAGGTTTGCTACTGGGCAGTTTCAAAATACTTACAAAATGCATTATATTTATATATATATATATATATATATATATATATATATATATATATATATATATAGAGAGAGAGAGAGAGAGAGAGATAGCTATATATTCAGTAATAGAGTACTACTAGAAGAAACAGAAAAAATAGATATACACATTTTTCAGTGTATATATTTATATTTCATTGGGAGAAAGACTTTATTATGCCAAACATTCTTGCATACTATTCAAGTAAACCTGAAGGCCTTAATTTGCATGCTAATATACTTCTCTGAAAGCCTCTATTTAAAATGTTTCAATCTGTAAGCATCTAGTAAAGACACGTTTTGTGATTTCTAAGTTATAAAATAAATATATGCACATACAAAAGGAAAAACTACTTTTCACTTTTTAGAGGAATTATAAATATATCTCATTTTGATTACTTTCAGATTTTTATGTTGAAAATTGGCTTCAGGCCCTTATACAATATATAAATATACAGAGAGAGAGAGAGATTAATTTTGCTCATATGTAAACCTTGCTTTGAGAGCTTTAAATATATTTTAGCAGTATACAATCTCACAATGGCAGTCCTCTTTTTTTTAAAAAATGCCTGCTATCAATTTTGCCTGTTATTATAACCAGATTTTAAAAGTATGTTGGTAGTAATCCAGTAATAAAATTCTTATCAGTTCATATTATATATTCCCTTGTCAGTTCACCTTTTATTCTTCTGCTTACTTCTTCTTCAGCATGTTGCTATTGTCTATTATTAAATAACACAGTTTTCAGGCAATTACTGTTGTTATGTTCTTGCCAATATACCCAGTCAGTAATGTTCCCATGTTTTTTTTTTTCTTGCAAGGACTTGTTGCTTCCTTGTTGTAAAATGTGCTTCTTTTGCAAATGTATTTCTTGCATGGGGTATTTCATCATCACTGCATTTTTCCAACAAGGCATATAAAGGGTCTGACCTGGCTAGATTTGTAAATGACTTTTCTTTATGATTTTTTGCTTCAGCAACTAAATCATTGTGATTGCAAGAAGAGAATGTAAGAATAAGAGGAGCAAAAACAAGCCCAGTGCACGGCACACTGTTATCTCGCTAAACTCTTAACACACAAATAAGTAGCATAGTCCAGCATGACAGATTATTCAACTAGACTGACTTCTCCTTGAAATTACTGAAAAGTTGGACTGCTGAAATAATCCCTGGATTCAGCAAGCCCTGCACGGCATGCAGGAATAGTGCAGGAGCTCTTAGAGGCAATATGGCCACAGTGCAATCCAGGAATTAGCTCCAGGGACGTGCACAAGCGTTCCTTCTCTGTTCCTGCATGGACACAGCTCCTGTATGAAAATTACCCCATTTGCAGGTGAAAACCATGCAAATGAGGTGAATTTGCGATCCAAGAAGCTGTCAGCCGGCCGTGCAGAGCTAGTGTAGTGTGTAGAAATGTACTCGATTAGTAACTGAGTACATTTCTGCAAACTACAAAACGGAGCCATGACAGCTCCAAATAAAGGGTGTATATAACATGCATGCCAATGGCCAAATATATGGCCATTGGCATGGAAAACAGTTTAAAACAAAATTAACTTTTTTTTTTTTAGCTGATTTCAGCTATTTAAGCATAGGGCAGTGGCACTCAAATGGGATCGAAAATATAAAAAATAACCTGAAATAAGCATTCTAACCAAAATCACTATTTTTCCATTATACTCAATGGCAGGCAGAGGACAACATGGCCAGTGAATAGTGGTTGCTAAGGGGGGTGGCCCAGTGTGGGACCTGTAACTATGCATTAGCAGGCATTCCTATGCAAATGAAAGGAATGAAACTGAATCCCAGATTTTTACTCAATGCTAGTCAGCACCCAATAGTCTAAATGCAGGAATAGCTTGGTTCAAACGTAAGAGTTAGCTGACATCATAAGGGGGTGTATCAGGCATACTGTAAGCAGATTGGAGCCCTGTGGCTCGGGTTTGCACTTAGCTTAGCAGAGCTAAGCAAGGGTGTGTGTCTGAGGCTACCTAGCACTCTTTACATGGCCTAAGCAGGTGTTTTAAAGAAAAAGAAAAAAAAGTAAACCAGGAAATAGCAGCTCTGTGCACATTTGAGCACTGTGTTTGCGTGGCGTGCTCCCGGGCTTAAACAGGAAGGCAATGGGAAGGGAAAATAACAGTAGGAAGGTAATCAAGGAGAACTAGCATAACTGGCAAGTAGAATGTATCAGAATCAGCCAATTACACAGGCAGCAGCCCAGCCCAGTCCAGCCCAGAACACTATTATAAAGTATGCAAACACCTTCCCCTCTGTTTTTTCCCCACATACTCTACGCCACCAGTCCATACAAGCTGGGAAGTTTTAACAAACAAAACAACAAAATGATAGGGGCTGCAGCAGCTATCATACATCAACATGTGGAAGAGGCTGAGGGTGGTGAGGATAAGAATGCTGTCGACCAACTCACAGTGAGGAGACTGAGAGGAGTGTACAGACCCAGGGTAACCTACCAGGGGCTACATGAGCTAGAGGTAGTGGAGCACTATAGGGTGGACAGGGACCTTCTACAGCAAATTGTTGAGCTGTGCCGGCCACGCCTGACACACAGAACTAAGAGAGGGGAACCCATCCCAGTGGATATCAAGGTATGTATAGGCCTAAGAATACTAGCCACAGGTACCTTCCAAAGGCCAACTGGGGATATCATGGGGATCTCACAGGCAACAGCATTCAGCGTACTCCACCAATTCCTGGATGCCATGTCAGCACATGCCGGTGAGCACGTATATTTCCACAACACCCATGAGGCTTTGGTCAGCAATATGCATCTCTTCCACTGAATAGCAGAATACCCTGAGGTAGTGGGTGCAATATAATGAATGTGTGTGCTGGCTGCCCTGGAAGCTATGACAATTCCCACATATGGCATCTGACACAGCTGTACCAGATGTTTGCCAGTGGGGATATCCCCAATGGTCATCTAATGGGGGATACTGGTTACACACTGGAGCTGTGGCTGATGACACCCATCAGAAATGCACACACACACCTGAACAAGAACGCCATAATGAGGCACATGCACAGACCAGACTTATAACAGAGTGTGTGTTTGTGATGCTCAGGTCATGGTTCTGGTGTCTAGATACATCCGGTGGAGCCTTACAGTACTCACCAGCTACATGTACACAAATTGTTATGGTATGTGCCATGCTACACAATATGATCCTGTGGAAACAGCTGCAGCAGGAACAGTGCAGGGCAGGGCCACACAGCCCCCAACTATTGATTGCCAAGGCCTGCACAGGCACAGGAGTGACTTGGAGGAAGAACAACCTGAGCCTGCCCCAGTAGGCAGAAGGAGGCATGTCCAGTATGCCCTGGCCTTGGCAAAGAGGCAACACATAGCACATACACTGACACAGTAGGGACCCAGGGAATGACACCTCTCTCTGACTCACGCATACAGTAAAATGGATGTCAAACATGACACTACCTGTGCTCAACCATGTATAGGGAGTGTACTATGTGCATCCAACATAGGCAGCCCTCCAGCACCATCCTCAATACTGGCACAGCCAGAAGGTAAGTCACTCTTCTTACCAATTTCCGAATGGAGTAGTATGTATTGTTACTTGTATCTATGGTATGGATGTGAGCATGCATGGGAATCGGGTGGCTGAATGGGATGCCAGCAGGTAGTACACACCTATAATGGTGGAATGAGATCTGTACCAAATACTGGTGTCACCACAGTAGCCAGTACTACACATGGTGACAAAACCCACTGCAGGAAATGTGCTGGGCCACATGTGTATCCATATGACAACACACATGCCAGTCAGTGAGACTCACATACCCAACAACAGTCCCAGCCAGCAGGAGAGGTGTAGACAAACACAAACAAAGGCTGTGCTAAGGCCTCTGAATGATTGCTATGGATAACCTCCCCCCATGCCTACACAGACATACTACATCAGGTCAGGCAGTGGGTTGTTAGTTCTAAAGGGTAAGAAGTCAGAAACTGATATGTAGGTCAATCAAACCTAAGACCTGTAGTACACTGATATGCCTCTAATCAGCATGATAGGTTAGAATACAGAATGAAATGGAGTACCTGACATACTAGTAGAGTGATAGCAAATGTGTACAAGTGTCAGGTGTGCCCACCCCAATCCTATGTAGACACATAGTAACAGTCAGGTGTGCACCCCCCAATCCTATATAGAAATGTAGTAACAGTCTGGTGTGCCCCCCCAATCCGATGTAGACACGTAGTAACAGTCTGGTGTGCCCCCCCAATATGATGTAGACACGTAGTTACAGTCAGGTGTGCCCCCCCCAATCCTATGCAGAAATGTAGTAACATGCATGTGTAGGTATAATACCAGTGGAGCACAGATTGCCTGAGGTGGCCAAGGTAGCAGGATAGAATGTAGAATTTGTACAATATGCAGGTATGAGTGTGTTAGGTTGGTGTGTGTTTCATATTGTGTGACAGTGGTCAGTATGTATGCATGGTGAGGTTTGTCCTGGCGGCCATTGCCCAGTACTGCCAATGACAGGGCCAAGTCCTCACAAATGCAGTGCCAAACACAATGCTCCCCAGTATAACACATTCTAGCAGTAAGCCATTGTAAATGTATGGAGGTAATATGTGTCACCATCTGAAAGATGGACATGGAATGACTGTTGGGTCAGATATATAAGCAATGCACAGAGGAAAGTACCCCAGACATACAGTGTATAATGTGTAACCATTAAATGGACACACCCTTGAAATTGTACATACAGGTTTGCAGCACATTATCTGGGTTTGTAGTAGGAAATACCAATGTCATCTGGCCAAACACTCGCAGATCACAAAGGTCATATGAATTATGTAGTGAGAAATAGCTGATGACCCTGCAGAAGCCAGCATAAGTGGAATGCCTCATGCATATCTGTGAGTCAGATGCAAATAGTGTCCATAGCACACATGCACCCAGCTCACCCAAACACCATCCACAGGTACCACTCCAGTCGTATCCCTGCTGTTGGGAATGGGTACAATATGACCCCCATAGTGAAAGAATGCAACATGCGGTGCAGGTGTCCCATGCAGGTGTGTCCCTAGCTGTAAGCAACACCCTGCCAGCATCCACACCACTTGATCAATACTGACAGAAAGTCTTGGCATGAACACCTAACACACCTACCTTGTCACCCCAGAGGAATATACTGTATGGCACTCTGGGACTGTAGGACTGACAGAATGCAACAGCCTGCTACAGCTGGATGGGGGTCAGTATTTATTTGGCAGTAGTTGCCATCCCCCCATACCATCTCCTCACTTCCATATGGTGAATATCTTAGAATTTGAAGACTATGTATAATGAAGTGGATTTTAACAGAGAACTTAATAGATTACATAACATGTTCATCTCTAGGGGATACAATCAGGAAAATGTATCTACTGCTATTAGTAAAGTTACTGAAGGTAGAAATCAGGATTATGTTCAGAATCATGTTGACACTGTTAATATTCATGAATATAAGATAAATAACAGGAGAAAAATATACTTCGTCACTACTTAGTCTATTTAGTTCTATACTTATTGATATAATAAAATATTATTGGCAATATTTATTTAAATATAATGAGCTGGCCAATATTTTGTGCCCTTATATAGGTGGATCATACAAAAGAGGCAGAAACCTTAGGGATATTTTAGTACATAATAATTTTATTTTTTTTAGTTGACTCTATTACTACTGTCAATATACCTTTAGGCAGTTATTCTTGTG
Organism: Protopterus annectens; assembly: GCF_019279795.1. Taxonomy (NCBI): domain Eukaryota; kingdom Metazoa; phylum Chordata; order Ceratodontiformes; family Protopteridae; genus Protopterus; species Protopterus annectens. Next base: position 1,761,199,311 of record NC_056737.1, on the reverse strand, counting down.
GACATTGTAATGTTTGCACATATATGCTTAGAACATTTGATTTTATTAATGGACATAGATTCTCGCCATCAGAAATATTTAATTGTGAAACACAAGGTGTGATTTATGCCTTGCAATGTTCGTGTGGCCTTTTATATATTGGAGAAACTAAGAGAAAATTTAAATGTAAGCTACAAGAACATGTTAATAATATAAGAAATAATAAGGAAACTAATGTATAAAGAAAGTTTATTTATTTTGAAGTTTAATACTATGTCCCCTATGGGACTAAATCTTGAATGTAATTGGAAAGTACTGATTTAAATTGATTGATTCTAATTACATAATTGATGTGTTGGTTTATATATTAAGGTGTGTTTTTTTTAAGTTTTTTTGTACTCCTTGAAGGCTTGTGCCGAAGAGCTGGAGAGGTGCAATAAATTGTGTCGATTGGTTCCTGGTTGTTGTATTTTCCATCTGGATATTCCTTTTGTGGTTCTTTGGCCTGCTACAGCTGGCCTGCGTCACTATGAAATGGCCTACAGTCCTCGGCCAAAAGCGTGTGTCTCACCCGTACTGTAAATGAATGCTATGTCATGGACTACCAAATAACAACATAACACAGTTCACAGAACCCATATGCAAAGCCATGTGGACAAACCACAGTAACATGTCCACCATGTCCCACTGCATGAACTGTGGACCAACACCAATACACTGCTGTGATAAGGTGATAACTATAGGAAAAGTATCAGACAATGTTTGCATAATGTATGGAAGAGGATAGAATAATGGGGGGGGCATGGTCAGCATGGAATGTGCGAAGTCTGAAACACAGCCATGTGCACATACTATTCCTGGCTGCAGACACAAGAATGGGTGGCTACAAACCTATTCGTAAACCACAATAGGGGTAATGTCCTGACTTGTGACTCCTGCCTCTGGATAACCTGTATGAATCTGTACAGCTGTGAGGTATTGCCACAGCAAGATAAGGCCATACTGTCACATCGATGGATGCACAAGTATAGGATCATCTCCCACCACTGTACTAAGGTGCTGAACCATCCATTACACAGACCCAGCAGCAAGTGTCTGCAGCTCTCCCTTCAGATTGGCATTAGTTTACAGGAATATATAGGCATTTGACCACAATACTGGACACAGCTGCATTCATCCTGTGTTCCCCAGGACATCAGTGAGAGAAGAAACGTCTACCTGACAGTACTTGATGACATAAAACATCACAGTGTATAAAAGTACACGTCTGAATATCTCTGCAAACACCAGGAACATGTAGCAGAAGCAGCACAGACACAATTACCTACAGTACCCACTATCCCTTGCCCAGTTTGACCCATATTGTCAACTGATCTACAGATATCCTGCAGAAAAAGTTTGCTAGCTGTAGGTGTAGAACACAAAAGTCTGCACTGGAGTACAATCTACCTGGAATGGATACACACATTCAAGACAGAAGGGCATACTGGGCATGCTCCCACACTTAGAGAAATGAAGGCAATGTCAGAAAACAAAACACTGACAGGTCATACTGGGCATGCTCACACACTTAAAGAAATGAAGCACATATCTGGCAACAACAGTGGACCATACATATTTGACAGTTGCAGATGTTAGTGCATACACTCCTCAGTATGCACCAGTCATGCTTTGCACACACATTGGATAGGAATATACTCATATTTCCAAGGGCAACACACTATAATATGCCAAATGTACACATACATAGACATGTGGTAGAGAGTGACAGTGACAAAGAACCTTCCATCATGAGGCCTGTCCCACCCAGCACACAGCCAAATGGTTACAACCACATGATGTGTAAATGTCACTCACTGTAGAAATTAGCCTCTGGAATCCCTCAGGATTATAGACTCTGTGGTGCTAGTGCTAACTGTGCAACATGACTGTACAAGGCAGTAGTCATCTAGCAGTTGTATACACATACCTGCAGAATATAAACCTGTGCGTGCCTGAGTGTGTTGTGTCTACCTCTAGATGAATGGGTTATGGCCCATACACAGACACTGCCCTCCCCATTGACCAACTATGGTAAGCCTGCTGATGTCAGTCACTTTGAAATACACCTTTTGGGAAGGGATAGCCCAGTAATCTCTGTGGCGTGTCCTATAACTGCATAATGATGTAGTGTGATCAACTAGTTAGGTAGGAGTTATAAACCCAGATATGGCAACTGTGTGTGTGTGTGTGTGTGTGTGTGTGTGTGTGTGTGTGTGTGTGTGTGTGTGTGTGTGTGTATTTGCCTGTGTAGGGATCAATGCTTTTTAGGCTAGTCACACTCACTACAATTCAAATGCCCTACTTTGGCAAGCCAGCTGATGTCATTCACTTTGAAATACACCTTTGGGAAAAGTGTAGCCCAGTAATCTCCATGGTGTGTCCTATAATTGCATAATGCTGTAGTGTAATAGACTAGTGAGGTAGGAGTTCTAATCCCAGGTGTGACAACTGTGTGTGGTGTGTGTGTGTATTTGTCTGTGTAGGGGTCAATGCTTTTTTAGGCTAGTCACACTTACTACAATTCAAATGCCCTACTTTGGCAAGCCTGCTGATGTAGTTCACTTTGAAATACACCTTTGGGGAAAGAGTCACCCAATAATCTCTGTGGCGTGTCCTATAACTGCATAATGCTGTGGTGTGATACACTAATTAGGTAGGAGTTCAAATCCCAGACATGGCAACTGTGTATGTGCCTGGGTGTGTGTCTGTGTAAGGAGCAATGCTTTTGAGGCCATTCACAGTCACTACAACCTCCATTGCTCTTCTTTTGCAAGCCTGCTGATGTAAATCCCTTTGAAATACACCTTTGAGGAAAAAGTAGTCCATAAATCTCTGTGTTGCACAATATAACTGCATAATGCTCTAGTGTGATAAACTAGTTAATTAGAGTTCAAATCCCAGACGTGTCAACTGCCTGCTGATGCCATTCACCTTGAAATACATCTTTGGGGAAGATGTAGCCCAGTCATCTCTGTGGTACATCTTAGAACAGTGTAACGCTGTAGTGTGATATAGTAGTTTGGTAGGGGTTCTATTCCCAGACATGGTAAGTGTGGGTGTTTGTTTGTCTGTGTAGGGAACAATGCTTTTGAAGCCATTCACAGTCGTCCAGTAATATCCATGGTGTGTCCTATAATAGTGTAATGCTGTAGTGTTATATAGTAGTTTGGTAGGAGTTCTATTCCCAGATATAGTAAGTGTATGTGTGTGTGTGTGTGTGTGTGTGTGTGTGTGTGTGTGTGTGTGTGTGTGTGTGTGTGTGTGTGTGTGTGTGTGTGTGTGTGTGTGTGTGCGTGTGTGCGTGTGTGTGTGTGTTTGTGTGTGTGTGTGTTTGTGTAGGGAACATGCTTTTGAGGCCATTCACAGTCACTACATCCCCATTGCCCTTCTTTGGTATGCCTGCTGATGTCATTCCCAGTAAAATATACCTTGGGGAAAAGAGTAATCCAGTGATCTCTGTGGTGCGTCCTATAACAGCATAATGTTGTAGCATGATGTAGTAGTTCGTTAGGTGTTCTATTTACAGACATAACAAGTGTGGATGTTGGTTTGTCTGTGTAGACAAGAATGCTTTTGAGGCCATTCAAAGTCACTGCAACCCCATTGCCCTTCTTTGTCAAGCCTGCTGATGTCATTCCCAGTGAAATACACCTTTGGGGAAGAGTAGTACAGTAATCTCCATGGTGCATCCTATAACAGCATAATGCTGAAGTGTGATATAGTAGTTCAATAAGAGTTTTATTCCCAGACATGGCTAGTGTGGATGTGTGTGTATTTGCCTGTGTAGGGAGCAATGCTTTTGAGGCCATTCACAGTCATTACAACCTCCATTGCCCTTCTTTGGCAAGCCTGCTGATGTCATTCACCTTGAAATACATCTTTGGGGAATGAGCAGTCCAGTAATCTCTGTGACACATCCTGTAACTGCATAATGCTGTTGTGTGATAAATTAGTTCACAGGTTCATAGGTTCATAGGTAGGTACTAGGCTATCGGCCCTGGGGCCTATACAAGCCCAGCCAAAAAGGTACCCTGGCTTTTGTCACCCAAGAAAATTATTTTCCTGTGCCACTGTCGTGCAGAGCCACAGAGGTGATCCCCGGGGTGAATTTCCTATTTCCCATCCAATTATCAAGATTTTTCTTGAAGAGCACTAATGAGGAGCTTTGTTTGATATAGATAGGTAGTTTATTCCAGAGTATGGGAAGTCTCTGGGACAGGAATCTATCCCTCCGGCATGTTCTGTTTATTGTGGTGACAAGGTTTAGGTCCCTAGACCGTGTAGCTTGGAGGGATTGGGATTTATTTAAGTGGAGCATGTCCAACAGCTCTGGGTTTGACATAGCTTTGTATGTTAGGCAGACGGAGTAAAGCTGGAGTTTTTTGAGATGGTCTGCGTAGGGTTTGAGGCCAGTAATCCTCTTTGTGAGGTATTTCTGCAGCCTTTCCAGTTGTTGTAGATGTGTTGTGAGGTACATACCAAAAGGGGCATTGTACTCTATAATGAGTCTAATGAGTGATGAGTAGAGGGGAACAATGACCTCTTTTTTTCTGGATGAGAAACCTTTTGTGATGAGGTGTGCCACGTACAAGGATTTCTTAACTATTATGGCAATGTGATTATCAAAGGAGAGACTAATGTCCACCTGTGTCCCTAGGTCTCTTATCACACTTTTGGTTTTAAGTATACTACCACCTATGTTGTTCAAGGGTACAGAGTTTTTACCAAAGGGGATAACAATGCACTTTTTGGCATTGAGCTTGAGGCCATGGCTTTGACACCAGGCATGTGTCTCAGTGAGGCCCTTTTGTAGGATGTCCACATCTTTAGGAGCTTCTATTATGGGTCCTAGTTTGCAGTCATCTGCAAATTTCATTAGCCAAAGACCTTCTGTGTTAGCCTGTACTTCAGATAAGTAGCTAACAAACAGGAGAGGATGCAGGACTGAACCCTGTGGTACTCCACTTGTCACTGGTCTGAAGTCGGATTTGGAGTCTGCTACTTTCACAGTGTGGGTTCTGTCAGTGAGTTAGTTGGCAACCCATCTTGTGACATAGGGATTTATACCTAGTTTAGTGAGTTTATCTATAATTCCAGAGTGGGGGATAGTGTCGAAAGCCTTGGCATGATCTAGATAGGCTGTGTGAACCACCTTACCCTTGTCTATGGCTTTGGTGACTGCATCAAAGAAGTCTATAAGGTTTAGGAGACATGATCTGCCTTTTACAATCCCGAACTGGGTGGGGTCCAGGGTTTGGAGATTACCAATGTCTTTGTTTATAAGTTCCATGATAATAAGTTCCATGGCATTGCAGACCAGACTCATCAGGCTAATGGGGCAGTAGTTCCCGGGGTCCGTGGTGGCTCCCCCCTATTGGAGTGGGATAACCGTCACTGTGCGCCATTCAACAGGCACAAAGCCTGAAGTGAGCCTATGATTGAATATGGTACTTAGGTGGGGTGCCAGTTCGTTCTGTAGTTCATGTAGAACGCAGCCTGAGATGTTGTCTGGTCCCATGGATGCTGTGTTCTTGGCTTTGGAGAGTGTGGTTTTTACCTGTGCAGCCGTGATTACAGGAACTTTGCATTCTTCTGGTGTAGAGATGGGCTCTTTAGGGGGTGAGATGGGGGTAAAGTTAGCACTGAACCTATCTGCCAGGATGTTGGCAATATCAGTTGGGTCTGTATATTTAGTGCCATTGTGCTGTAACTCAGAGCAGATCTGAGTGTTGCCATTGAGATTCTTGACATAGCTATAGAATGCTTTGTGGCTGTCTTTATAATCAGTGGCGATTTTGTTTTTGTAACTAGCTTTGGAGGATTTTATCAGGGATTGCAGCTTCTTACAGAGGCTGACCAGGGAGCTCCTCCACTCATGAGATTTTACTCTCTTTTGCAACAGTTTCTTCCTTCTGTTGTACAGTTTGTTTATGGCAGGGGACCACCAGATTGGCTTCATTTTTTTGGAGGATAGTGTTTTGGTTCTATTTGGGATAGCACGATCCATGCATTCATGTAAGTGCTTATAAAGTGCAATTGTGTAGGATTCAGTAGTCATAACTGTATTGTCCATCTACATGGGTGTCATGAAGTTCACCACTTCTGTCTTAAGAAGCATGAAGTTGGCTTTGGAGAAAATTTTTACCATGGTTTCCTTAATGGAGGGTGGGGGCAGGATGTGGATATCTAGGGTAATTAGCTTATGGTCAGATCAGACCAATGAGGCGTTGACTTCAGGTGAGGAACACTGGTCACACATGTTGGTAATGACTAGATCTAGCTTATTGTTGTCCCTGGTGTGGGTGTGGATAAGTTGATCCATGGCATTGGAGTTTATGAATTCCAGAAAGCGCTGAGAAAAGGAATTGGTATATGAGTAGTTTTCCCAGTTAATGTTGGGGTAGTTAAAATAGCCCATAATTAGCATGTTTGGTTGAACCCTAATATTTTCCAGTATATCAGGAAAAGAGGAGTGGGAATCCTGGGGCATGGTGGGTGATCTGCAGCAAGCTACAATTTGAATTGCAGTTTTGCCCAGAGTTAGTTGCACTTGGATAACCTCGGCTGCATTATGCTGGGCAACTAGCCTGGAGGTGTGGATATCCTTAATGAATATGGACACACCTCCACCTTTAGTGCTCCGGTCCAGGTTACATGGCCGAAAAGTGTGGTATGTGTTATAGCCTGGTAGTGCAAGAGTGCTCTCTGGAGCCTTGAACCAGGTCTCAGTCACTGCACAGATATCAATGTTCATTTTAAGGAGTGCCTTGAGTGAGTGCATTTTGAGATTTAGACTTTTAGCATTGAGTAGCATCACCCTCAGTTTTTGCCTGTTCCTGTTACGGTGCTGAATTTGTCATTTGAACCTTGCCAAAAAAAGGCACTATAGGGGTGGCAAGAACCTTAGCCAGTATCTGGAATCACAGGGGTGACAGGAGCAGGCCATCTCTGGCAAAGCATTGTGGTCTGTCGACCATGTCATCCCAGGCAGACAGATATTGGATCCCTTTAGAATGGCACCAGAAGCTTAGCCAATCGTTGAAGTCATTAATTTTGTCCTTGTACTGTGGCATCATTCTGGGTAATGGCAGAATGTTACTCAGGGCTAGGGTCATACCTGCCTGGGCTACAAGATTGGCAAGCTCCTCCATGTCTCTTTTCATGTAGTACAGTGAGGTACGTCTCAGGTCATTAACACAAACATAGACAATGACAGAGTCATATTTATACTTGTTGTGTAGTGACCTGAGTGCATGGGTTATGTGACGGGTCCTCGCACCCGACAGGCAGCTGATAGTAACCTTCTCCTTGTTTAGCCTGGTGAGTAGAACATCAGTGTGCCTGACTATAGAGTCACCTATGACAAGTTTGTTGGGTATGTTGTTTTGCCTTATTGGCTGTGGTTGAGTGGCATGCTGAGTCTGTGGGCTATGAGTCATTTGGGTTGTGTTGGGCAGTGGAGGTTGCTGGCATTTCTGCTTTGGAGGTCTCTGTTTCTTGAGCAGATTATTATTGAGAGCCTCCGAGAATGTTTTTGTGTTTCTTTGTGTGGATTTTGGTGGTGTAGATTTAGTGAGACTATGTGATGAGTTTGGTGTGGTGCAAGTGTTTACCTTCTCCTCTTGACTGTCAAGTTCAGTCTTGATTGGAGAGAGCTTTACCTCCAGTTTGGCTAGATAAGTGCATCTCTCACAGGTTGTAGTGTTGGGTGGTAGGAGGAGAGGGTTGTCTGTGTACATGAGGCAATTTCTACATTGCCCCAAGATGCCCAGATTCATCAGATAGGAGGGAACACTGGGAGCTTACCCTTGGACATGCCTGAATAAAAAACTATTTTCCCCTAGATAAGTGAGGAAAGTGAGTACAAGAGCTGTTTTTCTCTAAGCAAGTGAGGAAAGTAAGTGCCAAAACTGTTTTCCTCTAGGTAATGAGGGAGGTTGAGTGCTGTAGTAAGTAGCAGGTTATTTAGTGCTTACAATTTCTGAACAAGTGCTGATCATGAATAAGCAATTTCAAGTGCTCAAACTAAGAATCTGTATCTGGACTAAACTAGTTACAGGAAAGGGGGGAAACAAGTGCAAATGTGGGATTTTAAATCAGAAAGTTGGGAGAGATGGAAAAACTGCCCAAACGGCCAATAACTACAATTTATGTGCCAGAACCACTCCTTATGTGGTAGATAGGTTACCTAGTGCTTACCACTCCCACTGATAAGCTAAAATGCTTCCCTCCAACACAGAAAGCTTGGAGGGGGGAGGGCTCAGAAGCTTACATACAGTCATGGATACAGCAAATCTGAATCTGGGCTACACTAGTTACAGGAAAGGTATTTTTGTTAATATATACAGAAAAGTAGCTAAAACAGCAGTAAAAACAATACACAACTCTGAAGTGCTAGAAAAATATACTCAGTCAGGACACAGGAAGGCTACTACTGAGGTAGGAGTTCTAATCCCAGACATGGCAACTGTGTGTGTGTGTGTGTGTGTGTGTGTGTGTGTGTGTGTGTGTGTGTGTGTGTGTGTGTGTGTGTGTGTGTGTGTGTGTGTGTGTGTGTGTGTGTGTGTGTGTGTGTGTGTGTGTGTGTGTGTGTGTGTGTGTGTGTGTCATTCATATCCTGTTTGGAAGTTGTTGTGAGTATGTAACAACTGGACTCACTGTGGAACATGTTTTCCAAATTTGTTATATGGTGGGCCTATTATATGCCACAATGTCCACCTTACAAGGATAACAGATGTCAAATAGCTGAGAGACTGGGGTGCCAATCCATACCCCTACATGTGACATCAAGGCCTGGTGAACAAATTAAACAACCCTTGTATTACCCAGAGAACAATCTCAACCCATGTCTCATACACAAACACACTTGCCTATGCAGCAACCACTTTGTTGGTAGTACCCTGCAAACTGCCCACAGATAGTAACCATGGTGTGAATGACCTGAGACGTACCTCCCTGGACTACATGAAAAGAGACATTGAGGAACTCTCTGAGCATGTAGCCCAGGCCGGTATGACCTTGAGTAGCATCTTATCCTCACCAAGAATGATGCCACAATATGAAGACAAGATGATCAATTTCAACAATTGGCTTAAGTATTGGTGTCATTCAAAGGGGATCCAATGCCTGTCAGCCTGGTATGACATGCTCGACAAGCCACGATGCTTCGCTAGGGACGGCTTGCACCTGTCAACCCTGGGCTTTCGGATATTGGCAAAGGCTCTTGCTACCCCCATAGTGCCTTTTTTAGGCAAGGCTCAAAAGACAAACCCACCTCCATAGGTATCACAAGGGATAAAAAACTAAGAGTAATGCTACTCAACACCAGAAGTCTAAACCTCAAGATGCATGCACTCGAAACTCTCCTTAGCATGGAGAACACCGATATTTGTGCAGTAACAGAAACCTGGTTCAAGGCTCCCGAGAGCACCCCAGCACTACCAGGTTATACCTCATACCATGCTTTGCGGCCCCAAAACTTGGACCGAACCACAAAAGGAGGGGGAGTATCAATATTCATCAAAGATGCCCACACCTCCAGGTTGGTGGCACAGCATGAAGCATCAGAGACTATCCATGTGCAACTAACAGTGGGTAAAACTGCCTTCCAGTTTATAGCCTGCTACAGACCACCCTCTCAAACCCAGGAACCCCACTGGCCTTCCTGAGAACACTGGAAAATATGAAGGTCTCTCCAAACACCATTATATTGGGCGACTTCAACTACCCAAACATAGACTGGGAGCATTACTCTAGCTCCTACACCCTAGCCCAAAGGTTCCTAGAATTTATAAACTCAAATGCTATGGAACAACTTGTTACCACTCCCACAAGAGGGGAAAACATACTGGATCTGATCATCACCAACATGGGGACTCTATGCTCCAGACCAGAAGTGTATCCCTCACTGGTAAGATCAGACCATAAATTAATCTCACTGGATATTCACATCCTGACCCCACGCCCTGCCAGAAAACCATAGTGAAAAACTTCTCTAAAGCAAATTTCACACTCCTCAAAACCTAGGTGGAATACTTCAAAGCCCCTGGGCCTGTGGAAAATATGGCCCAGACCGCAGAATCCTTTATAAACGCATTCTATGAACACCTTCAGGAATGCATGGATCATGCAATCCCAAATAAAACCAAGACCCAATCCTCCAAAGGCAGACGTCCTGTCTGGTGGACCCCAGCCATAAACAAACTATACAATAGAAGGAGGAAGCTACTACATGATAGAGCAAAATCCCAAAAAGGGAAGGCATCTCTGATCAGTATTAGCAGAAAACTACAGGCACTCATAAAATCGTCTAAGGCCAGCTTCGAGAGAAAAATTGAACAGGACACTAAGGATAATCACAAGGCTTTCTTTAGTTATGTTAGGAACCTGGGTGGGAATTCCCAGATATGCTCAGAATTAGTCCAAAATGACAAAAAATACACCGAACCCACAGACATTGCCAACATCCTAGCTGACAGGTTCAGCGCAAACTTCTCCCCCCCTCCCCACCAAAAGGGCAAATATCTATCCCAGCAGAGAGCTGCCCCCCCTGACATCTAAGATGCTCAGGTAAGAGCCACCCTCTCCAAAGCAAAAAACACAGCATCAATGGGACCAGACCGTGTCCCGGGCTGCATCCTACATGAACTCCAAGAAAAGCTAAACCCAAACATAAAACTACTGTTCAATCTCAGCCTTACTACAGGATATGTACCCAAAGAGTGGCGTACAGCAACAGTGGTCCCTCTCCACAAAGGTGGTGCCTCAACAGATCCTGGAAACTATCGCCCCATAAGCCTGACTAGCTTGGTCTGCAAAGCTATGGAAAGGATCATCATGGACCTCATAAATAAAGATATTGGGGACCTACAGACACTGGATCCTACCCAGTTCGGCTTTGTTAAGGGCAGATCCTGCCTCTTAAACCTCGTTGATTTCTTTGAAACAGTCACGAAGGCCATTGATGAGGGGAAGGTGGTCCACACAGCCTACCTGGACCTCGCAAAAGCCTTCGATACAATAACCCACTCGGGCATTAAAGATAAGCTCACCAGCTTAAATATAAACCCCTATATCACTAGATGGGTTGCAAACTGACTCAAGGACAGAACCCACATGGTTAGAATTGCTGGAGCCATGTCAGACTCCAAACCGGTTACAAGTGGCATCCCACAAGGCTCAGTCCTGGGACCTCTCTTGTTCGGTATATATTTCTCGGAGGTACAGGCCAACACGGAAGGACTGTGGCTGACCAAGTTCGCAGATGACTGCAAACTGGGCATCATAATCAACTCTCCAGCCGACACAAGCTTCCTCCAAAAGGGCCTCATAGAAACAGACAACTGGTGCCAGAGCCATGGCCTCAAGCTAAATGCCAAAAAGTGTATAGTCATCCCCTTTGGCAAAAACAAAGTGCCCACATATTACCACATAGGTGGTAATCCATTAAGTACAGAAGAAGTAATTAGGGACCTGGGGACCCAAGTTGATAGCAATCTCTCATTTGACAACCATGTGGCCAAAGTGGTTAGAAAAACTATAGCCCACCTAATCATGAAGGGATTCACATCTAGATCAGGGGAGGTCATCGTGCCTCTTTAGTCATCCCTCATCAGGCCTATAATTGAGTACAATGCCCCTTTTGGGATGTACCTTACCAGACACCTGCAGCAACTGGAAAGACCCCAAAAGTACCTCACCAAGAGGATCAAAGGGCTCAAACAGATGCCATATGCTGCCCGATTAAAGAAACTCCAGCTCTACTCAGTGGCATACCGCCTGCTCAGAGGCGATCTGTGCCTGACGTATAAAGCCATGTCCAACCCAGAATTTATGGACATGCTGCACCTCAGAAAATCCAAATTCCATCGAGCTATGCGCTCGACAGACTTGCACCTCAGCACTGAAATAAATAGGACATGCTGGAGGGACAGATTCATAACCCAGAGGCTCCCTTCACTCTGGAATAAAATCCCAGTCCAGGTTAAGCAGAGTCCCTCATTGACTCTCTTCAAGAGGAATCTTGATGAGTGGATGGGAGATCGTAGGTTTACCCTGGGTATCACTTCTGTGTCACTATTAGACAGAGGCACAGTATACTAACCTTGAAAAAGGGCATAGCAAAATTAATTTAAAATGGGTGGCGAAAGCCAAACACACTCTGGCTAGGCTTATAAATGCCCTAGGGCAGATAGCCTAGTATGAACCTATGAACCTACCTTATCGCTACTATATCACTGTTGCAGATGTCACTCACCATCAGATATACCTTTGGACAGCTTCCCAGCATGTAAGCTCTGTGGTTCATGCAATAACTGCTTAGACATGTGATAGCAATACATAGTCAGTGAGGGATTTGACACCCTGTACTGGTAGATGTGTGACACAAACATGCTTAGATTTTACTCTCCCACCCCCTCCCTGACTTACTTTGTCTCTGTCTGTCTCTCTCACTTCCTCTCTGGTGGATGTGAAGAAGTAACCCTGCTTTGCTTAGACAGCAGCTTGTGTTTTCTAAGTGATGCTTATGATCAGCTGATGGTCTCTGCATGAATTGCAGTCTCCCTTTAGCTGATTGCATGTGGAACAGCTGTGGTGACATTCCCATAGCCAATTGCATGAAAACACACTCCAGTATCTAGGAACATCATGTGGGTATTGGGTCTCTTCATTCACTGTGAGCATGACCTCAATTTGGTGTTAGGCAAACAGCATCACAGATGGTATTGGGATTTACCTCTAACAACATACACTGTGGAAACAGGCCAACAGACAGGAGGGGGATGTGCCAGACATGACTACAGAATGTAAGTGTTAATCTTCTTCATTTGGAGTAATGTCTGTTTAACAGTGTGTGTGTGTGGATATGGCTGATCTACATGATTTAATACCTGTCATGACAGTGTTATGTGTTTGAGGAAACTCCCATCTGTAGGGATATCTGTAGACTAGGCAGTGTGTGGTGCTTTATGTTTCTTGTGTTACTCACAGAACACTTATCTTAGAACTGCAGAAGCATAGTTTGAGAATTGCAGTCAGTACATGGTGACAGCCATGAGAGTTACTGACTTCATATCCCTCATAGGACATATGTCACAACAAGCCCTGGTACGACAGTAAATGTATGAGGTTATCACAGCAACATGCCAATATTGGCCCAGTATTTTTAGCTCCAGAAACATGTCTGTCAACCTTTGTACATATGTTATGCAATAAGAGGTGCATATGTTCTGTACACCATTATTTATTGACATCATACCTGATAACAAGCCAGTCAGATATCAGACTGCTAGACATGTTATGTATAGAAGGGGCTATTTCTGAGGACATAACCTGGGCAGTATGCAGTTGTGTGTACATTACTGGGGTTTGTGTACTTATGTTGATTGTTGACAGTATGTGTATTGCGCATACGTACCTTTGGCTGTGCACAGACTGTGGTAGATACCATTGTTCTTGGTCCTGTTCTATCTGATGTTACATGCCGCTCCAGTGTATGGTACTGTATTGGCTCACATGTATGTAGGGCCAGACACACACGTGTCCCATACCACAGACAGGCATTGGACCACACTGTGTCATGTCCCAGTGTATGTAGGGCTAGTGTGTGAGTGGCACATATGAGAATGGTGTTGATCAGACAGTCCATATAGTGTCATAATAAGCTTGCATACCATTTGTGGCTGTGGCTGTGCTCACATTGATTGCGAGTATGTACTTTCTCACAGGTGTCTGTTACTCTGTGCTGTGACATGCATGTAGAGCCTGCTATATTTGCACTTACATGTGTAATCCCAAATACAAAATGTAGTCCAGTGCTGTGGCAGTCTGCCTGTAGTTTACACGGTGCTTTGTGACATGCCGGGCAGCATAGTGTAATTACCCAGTGTGCTGTTATGTCCAGTTATTTGCAAGACATACTGCTGCCAGGTCACCATAACTGTTGTGCATTTCTGACAAAGCAATGGGATTCTGCATAGATGTATGTCACTAACTGGCATGTCTGAATGCATAAACTGTGTTGGCATATGTGGTCCAGTATTTATGTGATATACCCATGTACATCGCTATTAACATCCACATTGTGAGGCATGGTCCACATGTCTCACATGAAAGGGATCTGTGTACACCTGCGGACTGACCACAGAGTGCCAGACTGTCCACATATATTGAGCATATCAGTGCTGTAGTCCACAGGATCATTATTGTGCTAGCAGTGGTACTGTACTATGATGTCCTTAGGATGTCTGTCAGTAGCCAATGGCATACATGTCAAAAACAGATCTGACCTCCCACACATAACATGTCTTCTAAGACAACCCCTGTTACAGTAGCAACAGTCTACATACATACCTGCAATACATACACGACATCCTTTTACACTAAGAGTTTGAGACTATTGGTCCTGAGGTAGGACTCCACTCCATGTTCTGGACATATGGTAAACATATATGTGTGTGTATATATATATATATATATATATATATATATATATATATATATATATATATATCTATATCTATATATATATATACATATATATATATATATACATATATATATGTATATATATACAAGCACACACACACACACACACACACACACACATATATATATATATATATATATATATATATATATATATATCTATATCTATATATTTGTATAGATATATACACATATACATATCTACATACATATATGGATATATATATATATATATATATATATATATATATATATATATATATATACAGATATACATAAACTCAAATATATACATATACACAGCAATGTATGTCTACACATATACAGATAAATAGATATATATGCACATATAGTTATGGATATCTACATATATATCAACATAAATAGGTATATCTGTACACATAGGATGTGCATACATATCTATCTATATATATATATATATATATATATATATATATATATATATATATATATATATATATATATATACAGAGAGCTCTACAAATGGCCATATATATGATGCACTATACAGATGTGTAGACAAACATATGTATGAATATATATGTGTATGTACATGTAGATGGATCTACTTCAGCAAATCGTACTTTTACTAGTTTGAACTACATATGGCCGAGACAATATGTTCGAACTCATAAACGTTCAACACTGACGTAAAACCACATTAAACCAAAGAACAGAAAACTAAACATCTATAGCAGGGGGGCTATGCCTCTGCACCTCCAACACCCCCCTTACTTAAATATACCAACTCTAAGATCACACTACATTGCGGAAATGGGAAATCTTCCCTTTCTACTCTGTACAGAGATCTCCATTCAGTCAGATCTGACTTTTTCAAGTTTGAATATATGGTCTCGGCCATATGAGGTTAGAAATTATAAACATTTGATCTACTGAAGGGGGCCCATGTAGACATATATCTACATATGTATATGTATATATCCATATTCCTGTCATGTGTAGACATCACAGTTGTGTATACCTTCCCAGATGTATCTCACCGCATGTATCTGATATGTGTATATTTAAATATAACAATATATGCGATGGAACAGTAATAACAGGTACTTCACAATTGTGGAAGTCAAAGCAATTGTTCAATACTATTCAATATGTATAGTGATAGATATACTGGAAAAACAACAACTGTCTTCTCAGCTGTCATGGCGTAGTGGTTAATTGTTGTGACTATAGTGTACAGGGTGCTGGGTTCAAGACCTGCAATGGCTGTGTATTTTGTTGCTGGGCAGAACAAGGGCTTTTGGATACAGAGTGGTTAAGGCAGTTTTGAGCAGCTTTATGTGCGTTTGCGTGGGTTTTCACGAAGCTAAGCTATGGTTAAATGTACGGGTGCTTACACTGTGTAGGCTTTGCTTACCAGTGCACAAATCTGCTTAGCTGTTATATTGCAGCAATGCTGACAGCTGCTAAGCATGGCTCAACCCGAGTGACCAGTGCTCACATCCCAGTCTGATAACATAGCAGGGTAATGACATCTGTAATACGTGTATTAAGAAAAACAAAAATATCCAAACCCAGAAAAAGATGAATGGAGTAAATAACCAAGAGGACTGCACCCAAAATAAAAATCCAACAGTTTTATTCCACCACGATAAGAGTTTAGCGTTTTCGTCAAAAGTACATAAAATTGACTTCTTCAGAACTACATGACACACATAATGCTGATTTAAATAGCCTGCCCTACTCAACAATTAGTCAAATTAGAATGATGTAATTTCCTGCTAAAAAATGTCATTTCCTGCTAAAAAAGTGTGTCATTTCCTGTGAGAAAAAGATGTCATTCCATGCTAAAAAAGTACCACCCCACTAAAATAATACAACTGAATTATTGATCCATTGATTTCCCAAAAATAGAGCTTATGTTAAAAACATTACATAACAAACAGCTTTTAATTTTAACATAGAACTAATAGAAATGTTATCATTGAGCCCAGGTGGCATGCATGCATTTAACCCTATTTGCCACTTGAGCTCTAAAACTTCTAGAAAATCATTGACAGGTCCACCCCTTTTACCCAAGTCGACCTGCTCTAATACAAAGAACTTAAAACAGTGTGTGGGATATAATTTAATATGCTTAAATAAGGCATTGGTCTCCCTATGTTTGTTAATATCATAACTGTGTTGATTGATCCGTTGTCTTAAAGCTCGGACAGTCTTACCCACATAGTAACAGTTGCAACCTGTACAAGATGCAACATATACAACCCCCTTGATGTAACAATAGTACTTTTTATGTGTAGTGATTTTACCAAAATTCCTAAGATTAATACATTTGGCATCAATCACAAAAGAACATTGAGTGCATCTTCCACATTTGAAAGTACCACCTAGTCGAGATGCCACCTTTTTTCTTTCAACTAAACCTTTGAAAGATGTGCACTTTTTGTACACCACCAGGGTTTTTTCACCTAGTTTATTAATGATATTCTCATCAATAAGAAACATGTTCCAACAATCACAAATGATGCTTTTGATGTCAAAAAAATCAGTAGTGAAAAGTAACACTAATGCCCTGCTATAGTTGTTCATTCTCAGTTACTAAGGACCTGGTTAGACCCAGAGGGTTGTCCTATAATGTTCTATAAACCCCATTAGTTCTTTTTTGTTGGACCTCACCTATTATGTCCTTAACAAATTGAGGGGGGTTGACATCTTTTCTGTAATATACCCAGTAGGAGTTCGCACTCTCTAAGGAAATCAATATCCTCAGATACCATTCTGGCCAATCTAACACATTGTCCCTTCACAAGGGATTTCTTCTGGTGCAAAGGGTGCCAACTCTCAAAGTGCAAAAGAGAGTTAGAGTGCGTGGGTTTCCTATAAAGATGTGAGGTGAATCTCCCCTTGGAATAATCCTTCCTGATGGTCACGTCAAGGTAGTTCAAAATATCATGGTCCTTGTTCATGGTGAACTTTAGAAAAGTGGTGGTGTTGTTAATATAAGTAAAAAATCTATCCAACTCATCTTCACTTGTTGTTGTGTCTTTTGGCTTTTCCTGGCTAGGGGTCACCACAGCGGAACTCCGGTCCGCTAATGATTGGCAGTAGATTTTTACATGCCAAGTTGCCAGCCCTGACGCACAACATTCAACGAAGGTACGCCCATTCACGCATGTCTCCAGACAGAAGACGCTCTAGCTGAGAATCGAACGGGACAATGTCTTACTGTCTCATCTTCACTACCATGTCAAAATAAGACCAAATCATCAAGGTACCGCCCATACAGTACCCACATATCCTTGAACTCAGAGTTGACAATATACAGGTCCTCCCACTGGGCAAGTACTATGTTGGCAAATGACAGTGCACAACAGGTGCCCATAGCCACCCCTTGTTCTTGTTTGAATATTTGCCCCTCGAAGGAAATTAAGTTATTGTCCAGAACCATCTCCATACAGCATCTGATGGTAAGAATGGTATCATGATTCAATGAGTTCTGCTTACATAAATAATCGTAGAATCATTCAATACCTACATCATGGGGTATTACAGAAAAAGAGGTCCCTCACATCAGTGGTGACCAATATAAGACATTCATTGTACATTTCATGTTTAATCTTGGAAAAGATATCCCATAAGTCTTTAATAATTTGGTCCCTATCATCCAACACGTTTGTCTGAACAGTCAATGAACTTGGCCAAACTAAAAGTTTTTGATGCTTTTGCATCCACAATTGGCTGGATGGGGGGATTAAGGATACTCTTGCGGATTTTTGGGATTCCAAAAATGGTCAGAATCCTAGGATGTTTTGTCTCTAGGAATCTAAAGGTCTCCAATGTAATTTGTTCATTTAATAACAGTTGTTCTAGATCTAAATCAATATGTCTATAAGCTATGTAAGCTCATTAATGGAGGCCTCAGTATAAGTATCACTGTACAACAGGTCAATCATCCTGCTGTTGTAGTCCCTAGTGTCCATAATAACTAGTCCTCCCCCGTTATCAGGCTTCATAATCCAGATGTCACTGCTCTCTAATATATCATGTAATAGCCTTTTTTCCTTTTTAGTAAAACTGTCAGTCCCATTCTGTTCCACATAATGATTCCTGTGAGAGATTGCTTTTCTAAATTGTCTCTCACAAAAAGAGTCAAACATTTCCACAAATGGGTGCATAGGTGGAATGAATGTACTTGGTCTGATAAAGGGGCTAGCATTGACCAAGAGATTAGTAATAGGTTCACCCTCCTGTGAAAAGAAAAGGGCCAAGTTTAGCTTCCTAATGAAGATTTTGAACTGTAAAAAAGTATTGACAATGTCAGTTTTACACATTGGCACAAAATTAAGCCCTTTCAAAAACAATTCTGCCCATTCAACAGTTACATTGGTCTTACTGCAACTCTACACCTTAAAATTATTACCATAGTTGGAAATAATGTTGCAAACATTGGCATCACTCATCTCCAATGTTGCTGTTGCTGTGGTCTCTCCCCCTCCACTGATTCTGATAGTTCGATTGTCTATAGTTCTCATTGCCTTGCCCCCCCCCCTCCAGTTCATTAACCCCTGAGATTTCCTCGGGGGGTGGTTCTAAAGGGATGTTATGCTCAGAATTAACTCCATCATCATCCTCATTAATAACATCACAATCATCCTGCCTATCAGACCACCAACTTGCAGCCCTTCAGGTGGATTTGGATAAGCCCTGCCTGCTTCATAATCAGTTTTCTCTCTTGACAATTTCTTCTGTTTCTTGTTTTTAAACTGTACCAAATCAATTTCCACATGTTTAAATAAATTATTAAATTCAATCATTTTATTCTCAAAAAGCAAGTCTCTTTTAATTTCATGATCAAGTCTGTTAATGTCTTTGAGTATACCAGCCATTTTCCTGTTGTTGTTATTACTAATGAAAATATTAAGTAACTCACACCCTTGCCTGTTGAAACACGTTTTGAGATCCTTATGCAGTTGTGAGTCTTTCACCAAACCAGTCGGGTATTTCCATGTCCTTAAACCCTTTGGGATCTGCTCCCTTCTTATACACTCATTGAAGTATTCATTTTCTAACTGTAACTTTTGTACTTCCATAAAAGTTCCTTAAAGCAATGAAAATAGTCGTCCAGGCTCCCACAACTGTTGTTAACGTTGACATTACAGCCATGAAGCCCAGGGATTAATGGATCAATAATTCAGTTGAATTATTTTAGTGGGGTGGTACTTTTTTAGCATGGAATGATATCTTTTTCTAACAGGAAATGACATACTTTTTAAGCAGGAAATGACATCTTTCTTGTTTGACTAATTGTTGAGTAGGGCAGGCTATTAAAATCAGCATTATGTCTTTCATGTAGTTCTGAAGAAGTCAATTGTATGTACTTTTGACAAAAGCGCTAAACTCTTATCGTGGTGGAATAAAACTGTTGGATTTTTATTTTTGATGCAGTGCTCTTGGTTATTTACTCTATTTGTAATACTGGTATATGCACTGTTGTATCACTGTATAAGGGTGATGTTTCACACATGTTCCTACTGTAGGCCATGTGTCCCACCATTATGTTCATCCCTCTGGACACATATCACAGTGACAGGATGTTAGTTATCTTGCAGGTGTCTGACATACCCTTCAGATACCCCAGCATGGTCACCACTGTAATGTAGTGCATTTAACAGCAACAATACATGAACATGTATGGCATGCATTATGGGCAGGTGTGTTAGATGTGTACATGGAATATACCATAGCCAGTACATGCCCGGTGTATTGGCAAACATGAACATAAACCATACTTACCAGCAACAGGCTGCTGCCTTGGTGGTATTCCAGAAGGACCTACATAAGAGTGTGAGAGATGTGATTTCAGTGGCCACAGCTGTGGCATTGCTAAAGGGTGGGTGCAGCATTACAGTACATCAACAGTACAAGTCCACAATACTACCGCTTATGCACATCTGTTTATTACTACTACGCAGCAACAGACTATATATATGCCATCTCATATATGCATGATCTACCTGTACAAATGTGGATACATATGCAGCAGTGGTCTACTGATTTGCCCTGTGGCCTTACCTGCACGCTCCTCAGCCAGTATGTGAGTAGCACCCACCTCCACAATGGTCTCTGCCAGTTGTTGGATGTGTGGGTGGGCAGGTGCTACGAGGCTGGTGAAGAGCTCCTCAACACATGTCGGGGTGTGGATGGCATGCCCCTCCTGTTGTGAGGTGATCACCCTGGACTGCAGCTGCACTCCGACAGGCATTGCGAAGCAGGTCAGTACAATGATGCCAGACCTGCTCATAACTGTGGTTATGCAGGCCGACATCATTGGCCCTGTGGACTAGATCATTCCACTGGGTGGTCTGTTCCTGCTGCTCATGGGCATTCCTGCTGAACAGAAGCAGATAGTGATGTATAAGGTGACTCAAAATGACCTCATTTTCCACCGCTGAATACCCTGGTAAAAGGCCGTGGGACATCTTGCCTGAAAGACATAAAGATGAAAACAGGTCTGAGCAACTCATGCAGCAAGGTTACCATAGTTCTTAATACACATCTCTGTCACCCCCCCCCCACCATATCAGTGACAACAAACGGTTCACACAACTCAATAGGTATGGCTACAGGTTACCTACCATTGGGACATATATTGTATTGTACCACACTTTGTGCTATGTGTTTGTAGCCATGTTCCCTGTGTGGACACTATCATTCCAGGTCTGTTACAGACTATTTCACCTGCATGCCATTGTCAGGGCCATTAAGGTTCCATATATGCATGTGGTATGCTTGCTATGTGATTGCTGCACATCTGTCATTCTGTGTTATTGGGGATATCTATGCATGCTGTTGGACATGTTCCGGGATTGTGTGGACTATTACTACCCACATATGTCCTATAACAGTGACACAATAGGATGTTTAGGGAATAGTTGCCAGTAGAACCACTTCTCTCACATCATCTGGCCATGTTACCAGGCCACATAACATGTGAGACCCACCCTGGGGCCTCCTCATCTACTGGTCCAGCACTGCCTTCAGGTGGAACCACCTCAGGGGATGTTGTCACCCCCTGGGGGGCACACACATACATGATCCTGTCACCCGAGGTCAGGTCCAGGGTCTGTTCCATAGGGGGCTCCACAGAAACTTGTGGGATGTTCTACAGCACCTTGAGGCACCCAGTACACAATCACAGGGTCCACATGCTCCTCCTACCAGGCACCTTCAGGGCCTTGGAACTGCTGTTGTGACTAGCAATGGGTGGGGGTCTTGTTCTCATTGTTTCCATATGGGGGTTCATGGGGCTTCCTCATCATAGACCACACACACCATCCAGGCTGTTTACCCACCGCATGTGTCATATACCACCCCTGTAGGCTATCCTCTATATCTACCAGTCCGAACCACCTCCACAAATATACCTGCTATATTTCCCCATATTCTAATTCCCTACTTCACAGACAAGGGCAATGTGGTCCCAACAAGGGGTTCACATGTGACATACCCGCCCATGTTGCACACACTTACAGCTGTATATATCTGAGTGTATTGCTATGTGTGATGTTCCCTCACACATAGCATGCAGCACTGTGGTGGTAATATATGGGACATGTATTTACATACATATGTGCGTGTGTTTGTATATATGTAGACATACACACACACACACACACACACACACATATATATATATATATATATATATATCTATATATATCTATATATATCTATATATATATATATATATATATATATATATATATGGGTCCATGTCAGATGAAGAAAGCTCAGGTAAATGAAGACCACATCACCGAGATGACTTCGCTGACAGGACGAATCCCTGACAACGGTAAGTAGTGCAGACTGGGAGTTAGTCCCATTCCCTCACTGTAGTGCAATCTCGGAGTTGGTATATTTAAGTAGGAGGGTGTGTGGGTCACAGCCCCCCACATGGGGTGTGCAGGGGGGCTTGCTTGTTTTAGTGTGGTTTTCGAGTGTATTATGGAAACTGGACTGTATTCCGTTCAGTAATACATTGACTTACCGTTGTCGGGGATTCGTCCTGTCGGCGAAGTCGTCTCAGTGATGTGGTCTTCGTTTACCTGAGCTTTCGTCCATCTGACATGGAGCCATATATATATATGTATATATATATACATATATATATATATATATATATATATATATATATATATATATTTATATATTTATATATATGTATGTGCACATATACATACCTATATATGGGGTACATTCAGACATCAGGTCCACAATCTCTAACTCTCCTTCCATCACAGCTACACTGTTCTGCCTTGCTACAACACAGACAGATGCCACATATGGACACAGCCTAACATTAGAGGGTATATATAGGGCCAGGTTGCAAGTAAGCCTATTACACACCTATGGCATTTCAGCATGCTACAATACATGTTAACATGAGTGTCCTGCAAGTAGTGGGTTCTGGAGCCCACGTGTCAATCATTATGGCATTACTTCCACCCCCAGCTATTGGCCACAGTAATATACATCCTTTCCATTACACAACACACACTATGTTGGCTTACATCTAGTCAGTCAGTGCTGCTCTGCACAGATGACAGGTATAGCCCACTACCCATAGGATAGACTCTATTGTCTATAGCAGTTGTTCAGCTAAAAATCATTACAACAACACCACCTGATGGCACATATATATCATTCCACATAATCTATCCCAGTATTATGGACCAAGTACTACAGTCAATTACATGCATATATACTTTACATACCTGTTGTGGGAATGAGGTCTGTTGTGGATGGTTTCCTTGTAGGAGATTTTTTTTCTCCTTGGCTATGGCCTTAGCCTGCATGTTTGTTTCTGTTTTGATTTTGGTTTTGGTTGTGGATCTGGTTTCTCTTTCCCTCTGTCTCTCTGTCTCTCTCTCTCTCTGTCTCTGTCTCTCCGTCTCTCTCGTTCTCTCTCTCCAGTAAATGGATTGAGCTGCTGGAAATAGATTGCAGCATGGCTTTTGTAGGTGATGCACATGATCAGGTGATAGCCTCTGCACCAATCAGTGTCCTCCACTTGCTACCTGCATGCAGCATGTTGTGTAGTACTTCAATTACCACTGTCATGGCAACCCACTACTATAAATCCCTACATCATGTGGGTGTGGTCCCTTTACCTTTCCTGTATGGTGGACATCCTTCGTGTGTGTGGGCAGCAGTGTTACAGACAGCAGATAGCAATACCTCTTACAAGAGAAATTGCACACTCAGGCCAGCTACATATTTATATGAGGTTCCAGAAATACAGACAGAGTGTGAGTAGTGTTGTTGCATGCATTGTATAGCACCAGCATTACAGGGTTTGTGTGTACATACTAGTTTAACATGGAATGCAGTCTGTCTGCATAGCTCTCAATTGTGGGCCTATCCACTTGATGGCCAGAGGTGTGCCTGTTATATTTTGTCTGTCCACCACACAGGTCTTGTGTCAGATATATCATTGGCAGTGTGTGTTGATTGTTATCAATACATGGCTACATCCATTTGTGTTTCTGACTTCATATTCCTGACTAAGGGTATGCTGCAGACCATCCTGTAACACCAACAACTTGCTTAGTGTATGACAACATTATAGCACATATGGGCCTGTGTCCCGGCCTCTGTCCTCTACCTACATACC
>NC_056737.1:1761007645-1761172645 GCF_019279795.1 Protopterus annectens | reverse complement strand
AGCGCTTTCATTTCCAAGTAAACGGAAACTTCTTCAGAACAAAGCAGTACATCACGTAACACACCTATATATATTGTCCATTAAATTGATTAATTGATTCATCAAATCCAATTATTCAATCGTACAATTTAAATTTTAAAGTAACATGATGGTATATTTAATGTTAATTAAAAAACGTAAAAAACGTATTGTTCACGTATCAACTTCCTTTCAGTACCTTAAAGTATGTACCTTGTACTGTATTTGTGTGCAAAATCACAAGTTCATGAGTTCATAAATCACATAACTATATAGTGTCTGATTGACCAGTCGTTTGTGTAAAAAATGTACTTATATAGTATATAAATAGTACACAGTATATAAAAATTAATAAATAGAATCAAATAGGATTAATATATAAAATTATTTAAAAGGTATTTATTTGTGTATGTAAATAATTAAATAAATAATTAATTAAATATTTAAGTATGAATGAAAAAGTAAATACCTAATATATAGTTGTAAATATAAAGTATAATATATTGTAATGTATATAAAATTCCATCATAAGTTAAAATGTTAAATTGTTAAAATATTAAAATATTCTCATCATAAATTGAAACATTCCTATGATTTCAGGCCTTATCTTGTATTTTCCTTTTAATCTTGTTGGCTCTCAGTTTTAAAACTGGTAGAAGGTACATATGGTCATTCAACCCAGGGGGTGTGTTGGAATCAAGTCTTAGTTGCCAAATAAGCTCCCTATAACTGAGTTGGTTCTCCCAGTCACCACCTCTACTGTTTTTTGACACCTTTTCCAAAACCCAGAATTTGTAGGTGGCCTGTTCACAACTTAGGGTATGCCTATAAAGGGCATTAGTTTCCTTCTTCCTGGTAATATCATATGTATGTTCATATACCCTTTGGCGCAGATGCCTCTCAGTTTTCCCTACATAATGTGCCCAACAGACAGTACAATATGCTAAATACACTACTCTACTGGTATAACATGTACAGTAACCTTTTCCTTTTAATACAAAATTAATGGTGGGTAGTTTAATTTCATCCGTGTTAACCATAAATGCACATTGGTGGCACTTACCACAGCGGTATGTACCCTTTCTTTTGTTGTTATCTTCCCCTTGCCACTTTCTCTCAAAAATAGTTTTTAAATTTGCCTTTTCTAAAACTATAACGTATACATCTGTCAAATATGCCTGCACTGTTAGGCATACTCTTAAACATATTCCAGGTCCTATTAATGACCTTTTTTACTAAATTAGTGTTTACACTGTATGTCATAACCAAAAAAGGGGTATCTGAGGTTGTTTTAGGTGTTACACAATCCAATGTCCTCCAAGTTATTTCCCATAATAGTGTGCTCACTCGCTCTCTCCGTGTTTAGTAAGGGAACATATTTCGTCACCCATCCCTGTAGTATTTCTTCCTTTAAAGGAGAAATAATGGAATTGGGGTAACCTCTTTCCTGGAATAATTTTTGTACATAATCTAATTCCTTTATTAGTTCCTCATATCTTGTTGTCATCCATGCCACCCTTACCATCTGCCCTTTTACAATATTCTTCTTCTGTATTGGGGGTTGGTTACTGTTATAATGAAGATAGGCATTTGAAAAACACGCTTTCCTATAAATACTGGATATGAATGTATTATTGTTGTAATCCTTCTTGATGGTAAGGTCTAGGAAGTGTATTTCATCCTTGCTAAATTCATGTGTAAAACGGAGAAATGTAGTGGATTCATTAAAATACTGTAAGGCCTCTAAGGCCTCTTCCTGTGTACCTCCCCATACAATTAATATGTCATCTAAAAAGCGGTAATATTGAATAATATTAGTCATAAAGGGTGACTTAAAAATGTAATGTAATTCCCAGAAAAGCATGACAATATTAGCAAAAATGGGGGCACAAACTGCCCCCATTGCAACACCATCAACTTGTAAATAAATTTCATCCTGAAAGTAAATGAAATTGTTTTTTAAAACCAATTCAATATTCTCTAGAATAAGTCTAAATTCATTACTGGACAAAAACTTGAATTCAATTAACATATACTCAAACCAGTCTAGTCCAGTGCAAAGGAATAACGGAAAAAGGTCCCTAACATCTATAGTAAGGAATGCATAGTGGGGTTGAAAGGACAATTGATTTAGTTTCTTTAGTAGATCCCACGAGTCAATAAGAATGTGTGTATATAATTTATAAAAAGATTTCAGTTTTGAATCTATGTATATTGCCAAAGGTTGTGTTTTGAACCTTCAGATGTTACAATGGGTCTCATTGCCACATTTTCCAACCCTTTATGAGTTTTTGGTATACCAAACATTGTTGATAAAAAAGGTTTTTCCACCTTAAAAAATCTGTATAGTTTCTCATCAATCAGACCTTGTGTTAAATTGTCTTCTATCACCATGTCTATCTTTTGATAGGCTATGTTTAACTCATTTCTGGAAGAAATAGTGTATCTACCATACCCATTTAAAATGTCCATCATTTTGGCAGTGTAAGTCCAGTTGTTCATTAGAACTACACTACCCCCTTTGTCAGGCTTCATGATCCTGATGTCGGGGTATAAGACACTAAATTCTTCCAATGTCAGGCGTTCTTCTACTGACAAATTAAATTTGACATTGTGGTGTTTATTGTGACGTACCAGCGTTTTCAACTCATTAATAACTACATTTTCAAAATTATTAATGTCACACTGTAAACCAGGGTTGTATGTACTTCTTCTAGTTAAAGCATTCACATGACCCTTAGTGTTGTTAGTGGTGTTGAAATTAACATTAGCATTCTGTCTTGCCAAATATTCTAAATTTAATTTCCTAGTAAATAGTTTTATGTCTAGGAATAGTTCTGCCATGTCCAACCTCCTAGTTGGTACAAAAGAAAATCCCTTTTTAAATAGAGAAAAATGTCTGTTCTCAATTTTAATGTCCGTGTAATTGTAAATAAAAAATTCACAACCTGGTTGACTAACTACGATATTGTCATTGTTAGATATAATAATCTATGTGTCTAAAATCCCAATATCCTAAATCACATCTTCCCTTACATTTGATAGACAACACAAGTTTAAATTTTGTTCATTGTTAGGAGGAACAATCAGTGTACCAGTCTCGAAACCAAAAAACTGTTCAATATCCAATACAAGGTGTTCCTGACCAGTGTACTTTTGGTTACTCACATCAACCTCTTTGTCGTTGTCCTTTCCCATAATGTTGTGTTCCTTAACTAAATGAAAAGATGTGTCATGTCTAATACAAGAGTCAACTGCTAGTATCTCTGTGCATGCTGGTTCATTACCTGAGCATATGTGGTGTGGGTGTAGGTTCCATTCTTCGGACCTCCTTGGTCTCCTGGTCTAAAGGGATGTCGTTTTCAGTTTCATTAATCCCCCTTGGACTATTTACAGAATCTAAATCTATATCACCCCTATTGTTAGGGTATTCATATGGTCTAGATTGTTTGGACCTAGTGTCTGGTTGGTTCCAACGTGGAAAACCCTTTTGAAATCTAGCCCTAACATACCCATTATTTTGTCCACCGTGATTGTTGTTGTGATTGTAGTTGTGAGTTAATAAATATACTTGTTCATGTTGGTAGGCCCAGTCATCTCTCTCTAATTTGCCCATTTTCCTTTTGTAGTTCTTTTTCACAATATTGTCAACATCATCAAACAGCCTGAGGTAGTTATGTTTGTATTCCCTTATGATAAATAGTAAGTCATCAGTAATTTCCTTATTAATTTTGTCTATTTTACCACTCAGTTCATCAATTAATACATTGTTATTGTTAATCATAACCTTAATAATGGCTAAACCACAACCATTCAAAATTTCCACAATATCATTGTATAGCGTTGAACCCACGAAAAAGTAAATACCTAATATATAGTTGTAAATATAAAGTATAATATATATTAGGTATTTACTTTTTCATTCATACTTAAATATTTAATTAATTATTTATTTATTTACATACACAAATAAATACCTTTTAAATAATTTTATATATTAATCCTATTTGATTCTATTTATTAATTTTTATATACTGTGTACTATTTATATACTATATACGTGAATTTTTTACACAAACGACTGGTCAATCAGACACTATATAGTTATGTGATTTATGAACTCATGAACTTGTGATTTTGCACACAAATACAGTACAATGTACATATTTTAAGGTACTGAAAGGAAGTTGATACGTGAACAATACGTTTTTTACGTTTTTTAAGTTAACATTAAATATACCATCATGTTACTTTAAAATTTAAATTGCACGATTGAATAATTGGATTTGATGAATCAATTAATCAATTTAATGGACAATATATATAGGTGTGTTACGTGATGTACTGCTTTGTTCTGAAGAAGTTTCCGTTTACTTGGAAATGAAAGCGCTTAACCTATGTTCAACTTTTATCGTGTATTAAAATTTTGTGGCATTA
Source organism: Protopterus annectens (assembly GCF_019279795.1). Taxonomy (NCBI): domain Eukaryota; kingdom Metazoa; phylum Chordata; order Ceratodontiformes; family Protopteridae; genus Protopterus; species Protopterus annectens. The sequence goes on along the minus strand of NC_056737.1, from coordinate 1,761,168,190 downwards.
CATCTTGGACTGAAGAGTCTGATTTTGCTGACTTGGTGACGTTGTGTGGGACAGCCTTTATCGAGTCTTTTACGGGATTGTACATTTTATTACTAGTTTATTTTCCCGTTTTCCATTTTCGTTTTTACCTGTGACTTTTCTTATGGATTCATCAGACAACCGAGGAGTCCCACAGTCCAGAAACGAGCAGTCTTTGATCGGCGAACTTACAAGGCTGTTACAAGCCTTTAGTCAACCGGAAACCAGTACGCAGAGGTCGGAGGACATTATTCCTTGCGCACAACCGGTGAGAGGTAGTGACGCTAATTCTAGTAGGAAGAGCAGGAGAAATGAAGTAACCTGTGGAGATCCAGGACGGCAAAATGGTGATTTGAACTCTTCACGAGAGGAGATTACTGGACATAACGACAACGTGTTTGTCAAATATGCAGACATTAATTTAACTGAATGGCTAAATAAGAGTTTTGGGTCTGTGGAACGACCCGAACAAGGACTAAAAGTAAAACAAAATGACACTTCATACGCAGAGAAATGTAAGCTACTTAAAAAATATATGCTAAAGTTTAAAAACTTAAATTTGGACAATTGGTTTTTAAATGAATGTTTGATTAGAAAACATGTCCCTAAGGGACTTAGGTTAAACAAATTTCCTAATGAAACTGTCGTGGGTTCAACGCTATACAATGATATTGTGGAAATTTTGAATGGTTGTGGTTTAGCCATTATTAAGGTTATGATTAACAATAACAATGTATTAATTGATGAACTGAGTGGTAAAATAGACAAAATTAATAAGGAAATTACTGATGACTTACTATTTACCATAAGGGAATACAAACATAACTACCTCAGGCTGTTTAATGATGTTGACAATATTGTGAAAAAGAACTACAAAAGGAAAATGGGCAAATTAGAGAGAGATGACTGGGCCTACCAACATGAACAAGTATATTTATTAACTCACAACTACAATCACAACAACAATCACGGTGGACAAAATAATGGGTATGTTAGGGCTAGATTTCAAAAGGGTTTTCCACGTTGGAACCAACCAGACACTAGGTCCAAACAATCTAGACCATATGAATACCCTAACAATAGGGGTGATATAGATTTAGATTCTGTAAATAGTCCAAGGGGGATTAATGAAACTGAAAACGACATCCCTTTAGACCAGGACGGACCAAGGAGGTCCGAAAGAATACGGAACCTACACCCACACCCCACATATGCTCAGGTAATGAACCAGCATGCACAGAGATACTAGCAGTTGACTCTTGTATTAGACATGACACATCTTTTCATTTAGTTAAGGAACACAACATTATGGGAAAGGACAACGACAAAGAGGTTGATGTGAGTAACCAAAAGTACACTGGTCAGGAACACCTTGTATTGGATATTGAACAGTTTTTTGGTTTCGAGACTGGTACACTGATTGTTCCTCCTAACAATGAACAAAATTTAAACTTGTGTTGTCTATCAAATGTAAGGGAAGATGTGATTGAGGATACTGGGATTTTAGACACAGAGATTATTACATCTAACAATGACAATATCGTAGTTAGTCAACCAGGTTGTGAATTTTTTATTTACAATTACACGGACATTAAAATTGAGAACAGACATTTTTCTCTATTTAAAAAGGGATTTTCTTTTGTACCAACTAGGAGGTTGGACATGGCAGAACTATTCCTAGACATAAAACTATTTACTAGGAAATTAAATTTAGAATATTTGGCAAGACAGAATGCTAATGTTAATTTCAACACCACTAACAACACTAAGGGTCATGTGAATGCTTTAACTAGAAGAAGTACATACAACCCTGGTTTACAGTGTGACATTAATAATTTTGAAAATGTAGTTATTAATGAGTTGAAAATGCTGGTATGTCACAATAAACACCACAATGTCAAATTTAATTTGTCAGTAGAAGAACGCCTGACGTTGGAAGAATTTAGGGTCTTATACCCCGACATCAGGATCATGAAGCCTGACAAAGGGGGTGGTGTGGTTCTAATGAACAACTGGACTTACACTGCCAAAATGATGGACATTTTAAATGGGTATGGTAGATACACTATTTCTTCCAGAAATGAGTTAAACATAGCCTATCAAAAGATAGACATGGTGATAGAAGACAATTTAACACATGGTCTGATTGATGAGAAACTATACAGATTTTTTAAGGTGGAAAAACCTTTTTTATCAACAATGTTTGGTATACCAAAAACTCATAAAGGGTTGGAAAATGTGGCAATGAGACCCATTGTAACAACTGAAGGTTCAAAAACACAACCTTTGGCAATATACATAGATTCGAAACTGAAATCTTTTTATAAATTATATACACACATTCTTATTGACTCGTGGGATCTACTAAAGAAACTAAATCAATTGTCCTTTCAACCCCACTATGCATTCCTTACTATCGATGTTAGGGACCTTTTTTCCGTTATTCCGCACAGCACTGGACTAGACTGGTTTGAGTATATGTTAATTGAATTCAAGTTTTTGTCCAATAATGAATTTAGACTTATTCTAGAGAATATTGAATTGGTTTTAAAAAACAATTTCATTTACTTTCAGGATGAAATTTATTTACAAGTTGATGGTGTTGCAATGGGGGCAGCTTGTGCCCCCATTTTTGCTAATATTGTCATGCTTTTCTGGGAATTACATTATGTTTTTAAGTCATCCTTTATTACTAATATTATTCAATATTACCGCTTTTTAGATGACATATTAATTGTATGGGGAGGTACACAGGAAGAGGCCTTAGAGGCCTTACAGTATTTTAATGAATCCACTACATTTCTCAGTTTTACACATGAATTTAACAAGGATGAAATACACTTCCTAGACCTTACCATCAAGAAGGATTACAACAATAGTACATTCATATCCAGTATTTATAGGAAAGTGTTTTCAAATGCCTATCTTCATTATAACAGTAACCATCCCCATTACAGAAGAAGAATATTGTAAAAGGGCAGATGGTAAGGGTGGCACGGATGACAACAAGATATGAGGAACTAATAAAGGAATTAGATTATGTACAAAAATTATTCCAGGAAAGAGGTTACCCCAATTCTATTATTTCTCCTTTAAAGGAAGAAATACTACAGGGATGGGGACAAATATGTTCCCTTACTAAACACGGAGAGAGCGAGTGAGCACACTATTATGGGAAATAACTTGGAGGACATTGATTGCGTAACATCTAAAACAACCTCAGAAACCCCTTTTTTGGTTATGACATACAGTGTAAACACTAATTTAGTAAAAAAGGTCATTAATAGGACCTGGAATATGTTTAAGAGTATGCCTAACAGTGCAGGCATATTTGACAGATGTATACATTATAGTTTTAGAAAAGGGGCAAATTTAAAAACTATTTTTGAGAGAAAGTGGCAAGGGGAAGATAACAACAAAAGAAAGGGTACATACCGCTGCGGTAAGTGCCACCAATGTGCATTTATGGTTAACACGGATGAAATTAAACTACCCACCATTAATTTTGTATTAAAAGGAAAAGGTTACTGTACATGTTATACCAGTAGAGTAGTGTATTTAGCATATTGTACTGTCTGTTGGGCACATTATGTAGGGAAAACTAAGAGGCATCTGCGCTAAAGGGTATATGAACATACATATGATATTACCAGGAAGAAGGAAACTAATGCCCTTTATAGGCATACCCTAAGTTGTGAACAGGCCACCTACAAATTCTGGGTTTTGGAAAAGGTGTCAAAAAACAGTAGAGGTGGTGACTGGGAGAACCAACTCAGTTTTGGAAAAGGTGTCAAAAAACAGTAGAGGTGGTGACTGGGAGAACCAACTCAGTTATAGGGAACTTATTTGGCAACTAAGACTTGATTCCAACACCCCCCCCCTGGGTTGAATGACCATATGTCCCTTCTACCAGTTTTAAAACTGAGAGCCAACAAGATTAAAAGGAAAATACAAGATAAGGCCTGAAATCATAGGAATGTTTCAATTTATGATGAGAATATTTAATATTTTAACAATTTAACATTTTAACTTATGATGGAATTTTATATACATTACAATATATTATATTTTATATTTACAACTATATATTAGGTATTTACTTTTTCATTCATACTTAAATATTTAATTAATTATTTATTTAATTATTTACATACACAAATAAATACCTTTTAAATAATTTTATATATTAATCCTATTTGATTCTATTTATTATTTTTTATATACTGTGTACTATTTATATACTATATACGTACATTTTTTACACAAACGACTGGTCAATCAGACAAAATATAGTTATGTGATTTATGAAATAATGAACTTGTGATTTTGCACACAAATACAGTACAAGGTACATATTTAAGGTACTGAAAGGAAGTTGATACGTGAACAATACGTTTTTTTACGTTTTTTAAGTTAACATTAAATATACCATCATGTTACTTTAAAATTTAAATTGTACGATTGAATAATTGGATTTGATGAATCAATTAATCAATTTAATGGACAATATATATAGGTGTGTTACGTGATGTACTGCTTTGTTCTGAAGAAGTTTCTTACTTGAAATGAAAGCGCTTAACCTATGTTCAACTTTTATCGTGTATTAAACTTTTGTGGCATTACATCTTGGACTGAAGAGTCTGATTTTGCTGACTTGGTGACGTTGTGTGGGACAGCCTTTATCGAGTCTGTTACGGGATTGTACATTTTATTACTAATTTCTTTAAAAGAAATTAAAAAGGGTTGATAGGAAAATGGTGAAAAAGGGGCACAAAGAAGGAAAGACAGAAGGGAAAATAGCTAGGGATGTGCAGGACAGGTGTAGAGAAGGTCCATAGCTGCCCATTTCTTCTACAGCAACAGCTGTGCATATACACTGAAGTTGGAGATAGATTTGGACACTCAAACCCCTGGGATAGGGGTGAGGAGAACAATAATATGTTGTGAAGCCAGTTAGACCAGATTACATGTGTCCAGTGGACACGTGTGAAATGGACAGCTATGTATAGGGCGAGATTTTTTTTTTTGTGAACATATTGCCCTTTTATTTTTTTCAGGTGAGAGTGGGATGTTGGGGAGGGATAGTAGATATATTTGGAGGGGTAGGTTTGGTAGATTAACAGACAAGACAAATAAGATGCCTACAGGGGTAGTATATGACACATGTGGGGGGTAAGCACCTTGATGGGGAGGGGTGTTGGGAAATCGGAAGCCCATGAGCCCCCCAGTGGAAACAGTGGGACTGATGTCCCCACCCATGGGCAGTCACAACTGCACCTTTACAGCCCCGAAGGTGGCTGTGCTGGGGGCTGAGTAGTAGGGCCAGGCCAACCCTCTACTTGTGACACATGGCCCTCAAGCTGACGTAGAAGATTTCCAACCTCCCTGCAAAGCTCACTATGCACCACAACCTGAACCTGGTGATGGGTGTCACAATCATGCCAATAAATGCCAAGATGCAGTGTCCATGCCTGCTCCCGGGGGGGTTGAGCCCCATCCCCTGTGGTGCAGGACCAACGGACAAGGAGGACCCGAGTTGGGCCCTAGATGTGCTGGTGCCCCGTGCCACGGCCAGCTGAGGTGGGACAGGTGGGTCCACCGGGACCGGACTTTCCAAAAGTGCTATGGTTAAATTTTATCAACCTATGTGGGTTAGTAATAGTCAACACAGTCCAGGATTAGGTATAACAGCATGCATAGATATTCCCATTAACCCAAACACTAGATATGGAACAGTTGCATAGTAAACAGAACACATGCATATATGGGACCACAGTGGTCATTACAACAACATGCAGGTACATTGATGGCAGCATGCCACCAATGTCGGAGTATTTCAACATAGCACATGCATAGAAAAAAATTTAAATAATTATCAAACAATAGGACATATGTCCCAACAGTACAGTTAATTCAGCACATACCAATTGAGTTGTTTATTTAGTTTATTGTTGTAGATATGGTGGGGAGGAGAAAGATGTCAATTAACAACTAGTATATTCTTGTAGTTCACATTACTTTCCTAGTCAGTGCTGTGATCTGTACCTTACAGGTATTAGTACACTACCCTATTACCTTAGTTTGGACAGTGGTATGGCTGTCGACAACTATATGCATGAACTGATTTTACCTGCAGTATACACCTCTTACCTGGTATACCTGTGGAGGTATTGTTTGTTAACACTACCTAACTGTTTCTACACATACTCACAGATTCCAGGTTGATGTTATGCACATACCTGTCCATCTCTTTTTGCACACACTCTGGGCATGTCTTCACCACATGCAGGTGAACCGAGACATATTTCGACTATTGCCCTCTTAAACCTTTAGTGACTTGTACAATGACAGGTTTGTTTTATTTGACATTTTCCAAATATGTACTGGTCTGACAGTCAGTTATATGACATGAAATGCTGCCTACATGTCAGAAATTAGCACACTGATATGGCAGGGGGCAGGGTAACAGCCAGCAGATATGGGCCGAATAACTGGACATTCTGGACATTTCTGTACACTTGTGGGATATGATTCTACATACAGCTTACTACCACTCCCAGGATTTCACCCATGGCTGTGTCTGCTAAAACTAAAACACTGTCCATCACAGTTGAGTGTGCTATATAGGAATTGCTGTGTATCTCTTGTCTGATTTCTGTCTATAATTCTCCTGTGGTTTTACATTCTGACATTGTAATTACAACACTCTTATACAGGATTTCCTAGACAGTTGTATTATGTAGTACAGTGTGGGTGACAGTGATGACTAATACCTTATTATTATGAGCAACTGCAACACTAACAATGCCGTACAATACCAGAGTAAACAGTACCAGTACAGGGTATCAGTCTTTTATTTATAGGCACAGTGTTCATATCTGACATGTTTGTTAGCACTATCTGCAAATTGCCACACAAATTACCAATTTCCTCATTAGTATTATGCACATACGTCTCACTCTGTTACTGCACACACTCTGGACACAGCTTGACAACATGGGGGTGGAGATGGGACATACTTGGCTAATTACTCTCATAACATTTTGGGGGGTTGCTAGAGTGATAGGTTTGTTAGTTGTCTGACAATCAGTTGTATGTCTTATTTGCTGCCTAAATGTATGGGATCATCCCACTGATTTGCCAGGAGAAGAGGGTGACAGGCAGCATCTATGGGCCGATTTACTGGACATTCTGGACATTTCTGTACACTTGTGGGGTATGATTCTGCATACAGCCTACTACCACTCCCAGGATTGGAACCATGGCTGTGTGTGCAAAAAATACAACGGCTCATGTCGCAGTTGAGTGTGCTGTTTGGATTTTGTTGTTTATCTTTTCATTTTTTTCTGTCTAAGTCTCTCTCAGTTGTACTGTTTGACCTCTTGGGATTACAACAGTCATATACAGACATTCCTACACAATTTATGCATGTAGCACAGTGTGGGTAATAGTGCTTACTACAACAGTACTATTAAGTGATTGAAACTTTATATTACATTATGATACCAGAGTGAACACATGCAGTCCAGCAGTTAGATCTTAATTGTCAGACTATTATGCTTTTATTTACATACAACCTATGTGAGACTCTTCCTGCCCTACTCTCTGGTGTATGCAGCACATGCCTTAAACAATGCAGGTTTTATACAGTCAATTAGCTTACTACTATTTTTAGATTTATTTCCTATGACAGTACATGCAAGAGTATTACTAATCTGCCTAGCGTCTCAACCGCTGCAGTCTACAGCCATGTGCTTCCTGGTTCACAGCCCGCTCACCTGCTGCTGTGAAAGACATAAGAGGAATATTTAGCCATACCTATCCTTAATATACATGAGCTGGCAATTATTAAACAGGTAGTGGACTGATAGTTGCATATGGCTGGGACATCCCCTGTCCTCCTAGCCTATTGGATCCACTGATCCAAGAGATCCCCCTTTCTCCACTTCAGGTCGGCATAGTGATGCCTGACCTGCACACCAGTTTGGGGTATGCCTGTGGCACTGGTGAGGTCATGGGCGAGATGGTCCCAGGCTTCCACTTTGTATTGGGAACCCTGGTACTGGCCCTGCAGCAGTCTCTCATCATGGTCTTTCATAAGGAGTCCTGCCATGACTCTGGACTCCTGGATGCCCCAGCACTGTGCCCGGAAGTGCACACCCTCTCCCATTCCAGACATAGTGCCTACAAGGGGAAGCTACAACCAGTTATGAGATGTATTCCCACCTGTTGTGTTTAAATAGGGCCAGTTGCCTGCACTTTACCGTGATTGGATGGTTTTGAAAATGCTAAGCTATGGGCAAACCTGCTTACCTAAGGTTGGCATTGTTTAAAGGGGTGTACCAATGGGCAGACTAAGTTAGCTGGCCTGCACATTGCTGACACCTACTAAGCTGGGCTGTGCAATGCTTAGCATTGCTTAATATTTAATTTTCATTATATTTGCATTGGGGCATTGAGTTATTATTCATTACATGTTATATATGTGTTTGGTATCCATGATTCATGTGTATGTACACTGTATGGGGTCCTTGTGTTTATTAGGGGATTTCAGCACTTTATTACAATGACACCTCACATCTGGGCTTAATGCAGCACTCCATTTCACATATTTATGTCCTGTAGTAGGTTATACAATATAAAACTGTATATAGATTCCTTTCACATGTTCAGTTTGTAGTTCCTATAGTGAGAATCTGTTTGGTGATACCTCAGTCTTATATACTGCTGTGATGGCTTAGTGGTTAACTACTGTGACTATCGTGTACCGTGTCCTGGGTTCAAGACCTGTAAAGGCTGTTTATTCTGTTTCTGGCCAGAACAGCAGCTGATGCATACAGAGTGATTAAGGCACTTTTAAGCAATTGAAAGCGGGTTTGTGTGGGTTTGTGTGAAGAAAAGCAATGCTGACCTCTGGTTAAATATGCTTACAGAGTGTTAGCTTCAATATTGCTTAACCTGTGTGCGCATTGCGTACCCCCACAGAAACGGGCTTAAACCCACTTACTACTGCTTAAATATGCCTACTCTTGCTTACTACTGCATACACCTGCTTACCACTGCACTAATTAAGTTATGTCTAATGGTTCTTGGGAAGGTGGTGGATTTGGAAACTGTATGGATTTATCATTCATTACACATTTTACCTCCCATTTGTATCCCTGATTCCTGTGTACATATATTGTATGGGGCACTTGGGATTATCTGTGGACTTTACAACATTATGACAATGACACCTTACATCTGCATTTAATGCAGTACTCCAGTTCACAAATATATGTTATGTCATAGGTTATGCAACAAAATCAATTGATCATAAAGTGATTTGACATGGAAAATGGATTGTACTCGAGTGGGACTCAATCCAGGAATGACTGCTCATGAGGTGAATGCTCTGCCTACTATACTATCGCTGCACTGATTTGTTTGCATATATCTTGCTTTTTCTCCTCTTGTGCCATTTAAACTGCATTAATCATAGCTAAGTGATGGGCAAACCCGCACACCTATGGTTAAATTTAATCTGTTTTATAATAAAAAAAAAAACACTTCTTTATATTTAATGTTTTAACTGTTGCTCTTGTAAACTTGGGGGATGTTGCTGAGGGTATGCGAACACCTATGAGCGGTCTCACTCATTCCTATTCATACACTGCTGTTCTTCATTGCAGGGGCATGTATATTCTGAGAGCTCTGCTCTCAGACACATCCCCTGCACTTGTACATGCTCTGTGCCTGTTTAGGAGCTCAGGCAGCACACCTTCATTAATATGCATGGCACTCTGCCATCCTGCTCCTAAACGGCCGCTTCCATTCAGGACTAAACTAGTCCTGCATGGAAGGATAGTGAATCTGGGGAAATATCTTTTAGTTCTAATAACTGTAAAGTTTTATTTATTACTTATTATGCTGGATAACAGGGATAGAGGAACAATCTCAAAAGAACCTATTTCAGCCATAGCATGCAACTTATATCAGACAAAAAAAATGTAGTTGTAATAGTGACAAAACAATTACATTAAACATGTAAATACAGTGGAGCTGCTGAGAAGAGAATAAGCAAATGTTTAAATAAATGTGCACAGTTTCAATATGTAGACATATGTGTGTTACTTACATACATACACACATTCGGGCTAGGTGCATAGTATCTGTAAGAATATATATTAAAAATATTTTTAATGTTGCTTTATGATTAAAGATGGCATACTCATAAACATTCCAGTTTAATGAAAGAAAGAAAGAAACTCCTTCTCCTAGCCCAGTTTACATTCCTCTGTTCTTTCTCTCACTGTGTTGTAAAATAATATATAAAAAATGTTTGTCAGTTATACAGTGTGCTATCATTCAAGCAAGCCATGATATGTCACAATCATGCCAATAAATGTCAAGATGCAGTGGCCATCATCAGCCTTTACCCTAGGATGTATAAGCAGACATAATATCCATTCCTCACCACAACTGGACCTGGATAATCTAGGCTACATTCATCTGTGCCATGGAGGTAGCCCTGACTCACAGTTTTATTTCAAGCAACACAATCTTCACAGTCTAAATCATCTCTTCTCGGTGGGGGGGGGCTGAATGGCTAACTGAAAGCAGCAGTACTTTAGAGCTCCATATAATTAGTTAAATAAGACAGGAAAAAAATATTATTTTTCTTTCTTCAAAGTTTAAAATCTTACAGATAAAGGACTAATTCACATAATTAGAAACTTTGGTGAAGTTTTACAAATAATTTCCTGTCAAAAAGCTTGGAGATATATTCACTTTATTAAAATGAGCAAATCAAAGAATTCTCACCAGGATGCTGCCTTAAAGAAAGAACTACAATAGATGGCATCTACCCTGCAGGAGTTGTTTTTGAAAATGGATGATTTTAAAGAGAACCTGGAAAATCTTAAAACAAGCAACCAAAAACAGGCTCAAGGAAATGCTACACCACCACCAGACAAGGATAACAGGAATAGAGGTTTCTCTAAATGACTTAGTAAACAGACTTAAGGAAGAGGAAACACAGAAAGAACTGCTTCTTAAACAAAACACTTGGTTGGTGAATAAAGTAGATGACTTAGAAAATAGGGAGAGGAGAAATAACATCAGGATTTTCGGATAACCTGAAAACACAGAAGGTGAGAACATTATTTCCTTTTTATCAAGCTGGATCCCTGACTTTTTAAATTTAAAATAAGGACTTTCCTTTGGCATTGAAAGGACACACAGTGCTCTTGGGAAACCTGCCACTAACTCAAACTCTCCTCCTAGGTCAATAATTATCAAATTTCTTTCATACTTGGACAAGGAACCAATTTTAAGATCTGCTTGGAGGAAGGCACCTCTAAAATATAAACAGAGCCTGATAAGATTTGATAATGACTATTCATCTAGAATAATGGAACAAAGGAAAAATGTGTGGCCAATGATAACGTTTCTGAAACAAAATATCATCGAGGCACAACTTGCATATCCAGCTAAGATAAGAATACTATACTATACTATACTATATGCCAATGAGATGAGGACTTTTATTGACTTAGAGGAAGCCTCTTCATTTATTAAAACCATGGATTGGATGTTACCTTCTCTTAAGAGAACAAAAGAAACAAATGTCTGGACAGATGTCAAAAAGAAGAAGCAAAAGACTGATACTGTTACAGCCAAATCTCTCAAAGCATCTACTATGATATGAAATGTTTTAACATTACTTTAAAGGACCAATTTTACTGTTTTGAATTTTAAAACTAAGGTAACTAATTACTGGAATCTTTATCTATATTTTTTAAACATAGATGACACATGAGAGTTTTCACATTACCTCAGGTATGTAAAACAAGGTACTTTTCTTTCACAGAAGGAGGGTTATATAGCACATAAAATATTTATACTGTAAATCAGCATACATAGTATATGTGTATTTTCTCTTAATTTTCTTTTTTTCTCTCTCTTCTCTCTCTTTTCTCATTATTTTTTTTAACATCTTCTTGTCTCTTCTAAATTCTTTACAATTTACTATACTAATATAGTCTGTATATATTTAATAACTCACTATCTATTAATAGATAAATAATAGTCTAAAATAATCTAGTTTTAAGGTAGACTAATTGGACTAGTGAACTTAATTGTTATTACAATATTTATTAGATTAATGATAGTCACTGCTATGCTTATTGTGATTGGGGACATGTTCGTGATTAACTCTGAAATGTTCCATTCATGCACATATGTCAACTGAATTACAAAAGATGGTGACAACCGAAAATCCCTTGTCACAGACACTCCAATAAGTGTGCGAGCACCTCTGGTATCATGCAAATGTTATTCCATGAATGAACAGTACTTCAAAAACACCAAATACTGACAGCACATAAAAACAAAAAACAAAAAGATGGTTAAGCACTTTCACCCACTCGTATAGTGGGCTTCTTCAGAACATCTTCTATTTTAGAACTATTTATTTGTCATAGGAAAAGAAATAATTGTTTAAGTATTGCTTAGTATGTCAGACAAATTAACTGTTGGTACAGCTTTAAGAGGCGCTTATAAGGCAACGGATACAAGGTTTCACATTGTATCCGTTGATTTTAGCGCCAAAAATTTAAAATATAATGAATGATATGGTAAAGAGAAGATGTTCTGAAGAAGCCCACTATACGAGTGGGTGAAAGCGCTTAACCGTCTTTTTGTTTTTTTTGTTTTTATGTGCTGTCAGTATTTGGTGTTTTTGAAATACTGTTCCTTCATGGAATAAATTTTGCGTGATACCAAAGGTGCTCAAACATGTACATATGTCCTTTGAATTATTTCCTTTTAGTATTAACAAATACATAAAAAAAAGGAGGGAAAAGTGTACTGCTGGTTAAGAGAAGTGAAGCTTTCTTCACATTCTATTTGTGTTGCCATAGCAACAGTAAATAATTGCTGCAGTTTCTAAGGATACTGTGAATCTGCTAAGTGCATTTAGCCTCACAGATAACAAATAATAAAAAAAAGTAAAGTTGCTTAGTTATTAAAATGAAAACAACCTAAACAAGGTAAAATAAATATATAATAGGACTATTATAGCAATAACCCATGCCTGGGTGTGGGTAATGCTGGATTTACCGATGGTTGGTGTGGCTTGGTCACGAGGGTGAAGCCCGAGTGGCCAAACAAAGACAACCATGGGTAAATACAGCATTACCCACACCCAGAAGTGGGTTATTGCTATTATGCAATGACATTATTTAAGAAAAAAAAATTGTTGTTTGTCTTTCGGCTTTTTCCCGGTAAGGGATCACCACAGCAGAACTCCGGTCCGCTAATGATTGGCAGTAGATTTTTTTACGAAACGCCGAGGTGTCAACTCGATACACAACCTTCAACAAAGGCACGCCCATTTACGCATGCATATCTTTCGAATTCTACCCAACTGCGGGGAGGACATGCAGACTCCACACAGAAGGAACTCCCAAGCCAAGCAAAGAATCGAACGGGAGAACCTCTTGCTGTGAGGTAACAACACTACTGCCGTACCACCGTAGCTTATTAAGAAAAAAAAATAATTACTTTTCTTAAATAATGGCATTGTATAATGCCTCCTTGCTGTCCTTCTGCAGCTTTCTGGTATTCTGCGGCAGTTCTGATGTGCTGCGCATGCGTATTCTTACACAGTACATCAGAGCTGTGGGCAGAAGCAACGGAGAAAGCAAGATCTCCGTTGCTTTTTACAAACTGTCTTGCTATGTTAAGGGAGTTTAACATAGCGAGACAGCTTTGAAAAAAGCAACGGAGATAGGAAGATCTCTGTTACTGTTTTTAAAGCTGTCTCGCTATGTTAAACTTGTTTAACATAGCGAGACAGTGTATAAAAAGCAACAGAGATCTTGCGTTCTCCGTTGGTGTAAAAAAAGAGTTATACTAATGGAAAACGTATGGGCGACTGGATCTTTTTCCATTACTATAACTCTGATTTACAACATGCACACTGACCAATCAGCATGCACATTTTGGAATATTAATGGGGGGGGGTATTGTATAATTGTATATATTTTATGATTTATCCTCATAGGATTACATATTCCTGGAAACACAACTGAAATGTTCCCAAATTACATGTGCACTGAAATGTAGCTGTTTGATTAAAAAGTATTACTCATTTTAACATGCTGATTTCACAAGCTGCCTGCACTGTAAAAGTTACAATTTATATGTTACTTGAAACTGACAGTCTCTAGAGCACATGAAAAGATACATATTACTTTTTGCAACATGTTATTTTTGCAGTTACCTCACACTCTGTACAAACTCACTTGACAACTGATAGCTATTCATTTAAAATATCAGTTTAAATATTAAATGTGCCCTTGAAATGCTATTGACATTTTGACAAAATATAATGTGAACTGTAAAATGAATGACTTGAAAGAAGTGAAGTAATGCATAGATTTCAAAGACAGTTCTTGATACTACAGTAAAAGTAAAAATGTATATTCACAAGGAAGTATTGAAATGTTTTAGCCTTCCAGTTAAAATAGCTTACTGTCAACATTTTGCAATATCAGAAAGTTTGAAGAGCTAGGAAATTACTATTATTTGTCTTTATAATGATTATTAGACAGATGTTAGACTATGCTTAGTTAATGAATTATGACATATGTTTATGAAGAAAAGCGGACTCAATTACTCACATTGGACTACACATTCCTGGAAACTCAACTGAAATGTTCCCAAATTACTTGTGAATTTAAATGAAGCTGCCTGATTAATAAGCATAATTTACTTTAACAACCTGAATCCATAAGATATCTGCTCTATATATACTACATTATATATGTCACTTGCATATGACAGTCTCTAGAGCACACAAAAAAATACATATTATTTTTGCAGCATGCTATATTTGCACTAACCATACATTCTAAACTAACTCAATTGGCAACTGACAAGTTATTTATTTGAAACATCAGTCTAAATATTAATTGTGACCTTGAAATATTGTTGCCATTTTGACAAAACAAAACCTGAACTGAAAAAGGAATGATTTGAAGAAGTGAAGTATTGTACAGTTTTAAGACAGCTATTGACATTAAAATATAAGTAGAAATGCATACATGCAAGGAAAAATTGAAATGCTTTATACTTTTAGTTAAAATAGCTTATTGTTAACTTTTTGCTTTATCAGAATATTTAAAGAGCTAGGAAATTATTTCTAATTTATCTTTATAATGTTTACTAAAGTGATGTTAGTCACTGACTTGTTTAATGGATTGTGAGTCATGAACAAGATGGACTACTGAATGTTATTTCTGTTTACCTATGTTTGCTGAATTTCTTTTTTTAGTACTGATTTTAAACAAGGGAAAGAAAGGGAAGGGAAATCTCTGTTTCGGTAAAGGGAGGAGAGGCTTAAGAGTATTCTAACTGCCCCGAGAATTCTCTAAGATGCTCTAAATACTATTTGGTTAATACTTACCTAAGTTAAGTCTTGATTTCCATATAGGTACCTTCACCTTCATTATTGACCTGATGTGATTACCCATTTTGGAAGCAGGTGGTGCCCTATGCAGGATGGGAATTGTCAGGGTAATCATAGCTCATTCTTAGACTCTGCTTTGTAAATCTAAAAATATGTAAAAGCACTGCACGCTAGAATGTAGGGCATCTCTACTCAAAGTCAGGTTACCACTGATAAGCCATGTCTTTTCATAAGTCTAAGTTGAAGTTGGTGAGCTAAAGAGTGGGAAAGTAAAGTAAGACAGTACACCTACAGTAAATTCATATTTCATTGGTAATCACTCATTGTCTCCTGTAGAGTCCTTTTAGTCAAATTATTTTAGTAATAATCTATTTGTTGTTGGATTATTTAGTGTATGCTCCTCTGTTGCATTTAATTTATCCAAAATGACATATCTGACATGTTTGGGATCTCTTAAGGGTAACTAAATATTGGATATTTTCTAAGTCAACATAATAATTGTTTACACGACTAACATTCCATCCTGATATATAAAATATTACCAATCCAACTTCATGCTTCTTAAGGCAGAAGTGGCAAACTTCACGACACCCATGCTGACGGACAATAGAGGTATGACTGCTGAATCCTACACAAATGCACTTTATAACAACTTACATGAGTGCATGGATCGTGCAATCCCTAACAGAACCAAGATGCTATCCTCCAAAAAAAGGAAGCCAATCTGATGGTCCCCTGCCATAAACAAACTCTACAACAGAAGAAAGAAACTGTTGCAAAAAAGAGTAAAATCCCATGATTGGAGAATCTCCCTGGTCAGCTTCAGTAAGAAGCTGAGATCCCTCATAAAATCCTCCAAAGCTAGTTAGGAAAACAAAATTGCCACTGACTCTAAAGACAACCACAAACCATTCTATAGCTATGTCAAGAATCTCAATGGCAACACTCAGATCTGCTCTGAGTTACAGCACAATAGCACTAAATATACAGAACCAACGGATATTGCCAACATCTTGGCAGATAGTTTCAGTGCTAACTTTACCCCTCTGTCACCCCCTAAAGGGCCCATTTCTATACCAGAAGAATGCAAAGTTCCTGTAATCATGGCTGCACAGATAAAAAAACACACTATCCAAAGCCAAGAACACAGCATCTATGGGACCTGACGACATCCCAGGCTGTGTTCTACATGAACTACAGAACAAACTGGCACCCCATCTAAGTACCATGTTCAATCATAGCCTCACCTCAGGCTATGTGCCCACTGAATGGCGCACAGCGACAACTATCCCACTCCACAAAGGGGGAGCCACCACAGACCCTGGAAACTACCGCCCAATTAGCCTAACGGGTTGGGAGGGTGGCCTAATGGTTAAGGTGTTTGTCTTACAAACACAAGGTGCAGGGTTTGAGTCTCACAAGGGATAGTTGGCTAAGCTTAAAATGGCTTGCAATGGCAGTTAGCTTAGTAAGAACCTATGAACCTATGAACCTATGAACGAGCCTGGTCAGCAAGGCTATGGAGTGTATCATCATGGAACTTATAAACAATGACATTGGTAATCTCCAAACTCAGGACCCCACCCAGTTCGGGTTTGTAAAAGGCAGATGATGTCTCCTAAACCTGATAGACTTCTTTGAAGCAGTCACCAAAGCTGTAGATGAGGGTAAGGTGGTTCACACAGCCTATCTTGATCTCGCCAAGGCTTTTGACACCACCCCCCACTCTGGAATTATAGATAAACTCACTAAGATGGGTTGCCAACTGACTCACTGACAGAACCCACACTGTGAAAGTAGCAGACTCCAAATCCAGCTTCAGACCAGTGACAAGTGGAGTACCACAGGGTTCAGTCCTGGGTCCTCTCCTGTTTGGTATCTACTTCTCTGAAGTACAGGCCAACACAGAAGGTCTTTGGCTAATGAAGTTTGCAGATGACTGCAAACTAGGAGCCATAATCAAAACTCCAAAAGATGTGGACATCCTACAAAAGGGCCTTGCTGAGACAGATGCCTGGTGTCAAAGCCATGGCCTCAAGCTCAATGCCAAAAAGTGCATTGTCATTCCTTTTGGTAAAAACTCAGTACCCATGAACTACCACATAGGTGGTAGTCTACTTAACACCGAAAGTGTGATAAGAGACCTTGGGACACAGGTGGAAAGTAGTCTCTCCTTTGATAATCACATCGCCACAGTAGTCAGGAAATCCTTCTATGTAGCACATCTCATCACAAAAGGTTTTTCATCCAGGAAAAACAGAGGTCATTGTTCCCCTCTACTCGTCACTCATTAGACCCATTATAGAGTACAATGCCCCTTTTGGTATGTACCTCACAAGACATCTACAACAACTGGAAAGGCCACAGAAATACCTCACAAAGAGGTTTACCGGCCTCAATGAGATGCCCTATGCAGACCGTCTCAAAAAACTGAAGCTTTACTCCATTGCATATCGCCTACTCAGAGGCGATCTCTGCCTAACACACAAAGCTATGTCAAACCCAGAGCTTTTAGGCATGCTCCACTTAAAGAAATCCCAATCTCTATGAGCTACATGCAGTAGGGACCTAAACCTCATCACTACAATAAACAGAACATGCTGGAGGGATAGATTCCTGTCCCAGAGACTTCCCATACTCTGGAACAAACTATCTATCTATATCAAACAAAGCTCCTCATTAGCACTGTTCAAGAAAAATCTTGATGATTGGATGGGAGATAGGAAATTCACCCCGGGGATCACTTCTGTGGCTCTGCTCGACAGTGGCACAGGAAAATAATTTTCTTGGGTGGCAAAAGCCAGGGTACCTTTGGCTAGGCTTATATAGGCCCTAGGGCCAATAGCCTAGTACCTACCTATGAACCTATGAACCTATGAACTATAGAACAATAATAGAATAATATAGAATTTCATATCTCTTTTAAGAAAATTCTCCATATAATAATTTAACATATGGAGCTCAGTTGATATTGTTGGTTAAAGGTATGAGTGATAATCCAATAGATCTACCTTTATCTATTGGATTAGGAATAACTTTCATTCCATGTTTAATGGGAAATTCATATTTACTTGTATTTGATACTTTAGAATTAATGTTTTATAGAATTACTTCTTTAAAGCTTGACCAGAATTTTACCCTACTTATATTTAAAGATGAAAGAACATAAAATTACACTCCCAAGTTTACACATATAAAAACAACATCCAATGTTATCAGAAAATATGGTATAACTACTATAATCAAAATAAAAAAAGAAGCAAAAAGTTTCTTTCATCAATAACTTGAAATGGATTTAACATTATCATTAAATACTAATGTCTTAAATAATGCAAATAAAAGATCAAGCTTACTAAAATATTTAAATCTAAATAAGGCACAAGTAGTATTTCTCCAGGAAATGCATTTTAAGACTAATGATAGCTTTATTTGGAACCCTAAGTACTATACAGTCAATCCTCCTATAGAACAAAGACAAAATGAGAATCAGTTCTCTGTTAGAGAAACATAATCACTTCAAAAGTTATTTATAAATATGAAGACAAAGAAGTTCTACTAGCATTTGTTATAATTAAATTTAATAACAGAATATGGACCTTAGCTAATCTATACTGGTTCCCAGAAATTGAAGCAGGAATGGTTAAAAAACACCTAGATTTTATTTCCAACAATTATAAAGGAAATCTTATACTGGGAGGAGACTTTAATTGTACCTTAGGAGTTTCTGAAACCACCAAGAAGTCATTTTCAATAGCAACTATTTCAAAATCCTTAAAAAATTTATTGATTCATTTCATTTAATAGACACTTTTAAAGTAAAAGATGATAAATCCTTATTATTTTCCCATAAAGACCATAGATTTAGAACACAAACCAGAATAGACAAATTATTCATAGTTCAAGATTTACAAATGAAAATCCTCAACTTCTCAATAGTTCCATGCCCCTTCTTAGATCATTCTCTGATAATGAAGCTCCAAATAGAGTTTAAACCTTTAATCCTCTCAACTAGAATTCCATCATATATCACGAAAATTAAAGAATTCAGACTCTGGATGTTGTCAGAACTACAATTATTTATTGAAATTAATAATACAACAGAAATCAGTAGAGTCATGGTTTGGGGCTCATTAAAAGTGTATTTATTTGGTAAGACCGTTAGCTGGTACAGAAACAAAGTTAGGGCGTTGGAATCTGAATCATTAGACTTGCAAACCAAACTCTTGACAGCAAAATCTAAACAAAATCAGAATTGTCCAGAATATAATGAAATTCTAACACACAAAACTTGTCTAGCCTTGGAAAAATTAAATATAAACTCATTAGCCACCTCCCCCAGATATCTACATAACTTATCTACAACAATTAAAATACAATCTAAAGCAAATAACATTAGTAGCATATATCATGAAAAGAAAGGGAAAAAAGTATCAGATATAGGAGACATCCTTGAAGCATTTCGGTTCCATTAAATTGAATACTTCAAAAAAGAAGATTTAGACACCAACCAAATAAACTTAGAGACAAACCTTATCAATATAAAACATATCACAAAAACTTAAAACTAGACCTACAAAAACCTATATCCTACAAAGAAATTGTAAACAAGATAAAAGAAAGTAAATCTAACAAACTTCCAGGGATAGATGGTATAATTACGGAAATTTACAAACTCTTCCCTTCAACAGTAATCTCCCTTTGTCATAAAACTTTGCTAGAAGTCCAGTCAGAAGCAAAAATACCACTGTCATGGAAATATTCTCTCATAACACCAATTCTAAAAGATAATAAACCATTAGACCTTTGCACCTCATACAGACTTATATCATTACTGAATAATGACTACAAAATATTCATGTCAATCCTAGCTAACAGAATGAAAATCCCACTTTCAAAGACAATTAATAATGATCAAACTGGATTTTTATATAACAGACTCACACATGATAATATTAAAAGGATACTTACTCTTATAGATTATGTGAATAAAGAAGATAGAGAAACACTTGTAATCAGATTAGACATAGAAAAAGCCTTTGATTCCCTCACATGGGAATATCTATTTAAAACTTTAGCATTATTTGAATTTGCTCCTCCCTTCATCTTATTACTAAAAAAAACATATATATTAATAACTTAGCTTACATTAAATTAGGTCATTTTACCTCAGAATATATCCATGTAATGAAAGGTACTAAACAAGGATGCCCCCTTTCTCCTATTTTATTTGCTTTGGCTATAGAAATACTTGCAGAAATAATATGCAATAATCCAAGAATAAAAGGCATATAAGTCTATGACCAGTACATATCTAAAATAATGCTTTTTGCTGATGATATTTTATTAACCCTATCAAACTCCAGAGAGTCATTAGGAGAGCTAGAAGAAGTAATGGAGAAATTTTATAAGATTTCAGGTCTACACTTTAATAGATCAAAATCAAAATTTCTATTTTTAAATAAGAAAAAAGACATACAAGTTACAGATTAATCCATCATATGTAAACAAGAACTTTCACTAAATTATTTAGGAATAGTGTTATGCAAAAATATAAACAAAACAATATTAGTAAATTATAAAAACATTGCTGAAACAATAAAAATATATATAGTAAAGTGGAACAAAATTATATTAACTTTTGAAGACAGATTGCAATTAATAAAAATGGTCTTATTGCCAAAAATACTATATATATATATATATATATATATATATATATATATATATATATATATATATATATATATATATATATATATATCATTAGCAATGCAGTTAGCAATTAATAAAAATGGTCTTATTGCCAAAAATACTATATATAGCATTAGCAATACAGTTAATTCCTGAAAGATATATTCTTAAAGAAATAAACTCATGTTTAATAACATTTTTATGGTATCCCAAAAAGAATAGAGTAGCTCTAACTCATCACATTAGACCCTGGAAACAAGGAGGATTGAACTTCCCAGAAATAGAAACATATAAAAGCATATGTGCTTAGAACTACAATAGACTGAATAAAACCAAATTATTTTGGCAACTGGAAAGAATTAACAACAGCTATATTAACAAATGAATTTAATCTGTTAAAAACATTTTTAAAAGTAGACAAATCAAACAAACCCTGGTATATACTATGCATAAGTATACAATATAATACAACAAAACCTTCTAAAACAACACTTATTAATCATCAAATCAATTCCTTTAGGAAACTTATCAATGCAAACATAGATCTAAAACTTTGGTTTGACCTTTTAACCCCATTTACCATCACTATGAACTTTCCTCACAAAATATATAGAGAAACAATAACCTCCTGGGAACAAAATGGAATCTTATGCTGGTTTGAATGTGTACATAAATTAAATGTTTTAGACATACATATGATAAAAACTGCATACAATATTCCAACACAGGACTGGTTAACCTTACAAAGAATTCTAATGTACACTCAAGATTTATGCAGATTAATTAGTAATTCCTCATTTAGGGCGGCCACGGTGGTGCAGTGGTTAGCATTGCCGCCTCACAGCAAGAGGTTCTCCGGTTCGATCCCGGCTGGGCCTTGTGCCTTGAGTCTGCATGTCCTCCCTGTGGTCGTGGCGTGGGTTTCCTCCGGTGCTCGGTTTCCGACCACATCCCAAAGACATGCTTCAGGTGGATTGGACACTCTAAATTGGCCCTAGGTGTGTGTGTGAGTGTGCCTTCTGTGGAAGGTTGGGCGCCAGGCTGGCAACTTGACACTGTAAAACTCCACTGCCAATTAATGTGCGGACAAGGTGATCCGCTGTGGCGACCCCTAACTGGGAAAAGCCGGAAGAAGAAGAATTAGTAATTCCTCATTTAAAGATATTCCAAAATCTCATGAGTTTTATGTATGAATTTATATATAATAGTTGTGAAAATAAAAATTTAATTTCAAATCTATATAAAGAGTTAATAACTTATAAAACAATACCCAAACCATCATACTGGTAGTTCTTAACAAAAGGTCAGTCATTGCAGTTAACAGAAGAAATTAAAAGTAACATCTTACTATCAGTTAATTACACCTCTAACACTCAGTACTGGAAAATATTTAACTGGAAATACTTACATAGAGCATTTTTAACACCAGATAGAATTAAAAAGATCAGTACTACTAAAAATGTTTTTGCTGGAGGTATAAAAAATCAAATAATGCAGACTGGATTCATATTTTTTATGAATGTAATGCAATTAAATCATATTGGAATGGAATCAATAATTTTTTAAAAGCTTTATTTAATGAATCCTTTACCTTAACTAAAATATTGATAATACTAAATGTAAATGAAGGTCCCTACCTGAATAAGACAAATATGTATTTGTTATGGACAATACTTGCTATATCTAGGAAATGCGTAACCAGAAGGTGGAATTCAAATACACCCCTGACCTTGGAAGAATTCTACACTTTACTGAAGACAACTGCATTGATGGAAATAAAAATCAAAGAACTTCGAATTTATCCCAGGCCATTGGTAAATAATCCTTGAAAGAAAGTTATATCTTTGTTGGACACTCTGCAATAATCAATATTGTATTTCTGATAACTGATCTGTTAATTCTATATTTAATAACATACGGTGTATATAATTGAAAGTCAGGCTTTTGTAAATATTATATATAGTTGTTTAAAATGATATTAAAAATATTATGTAAATGTTATTTTAATTGAAAATAAAAAAAAAATATTTGAGAAAAAAAAATCATCTCTTCCTATAATGGACAAAGCATTACAGATACAATCTTATCATGAAGTATAGATTTGCCATACTCTTGCTGTAGACATGCTTGCGCAATTCAAGGTAAACCCTGAAAAAAAAAAAGAAATGTTGCAAAATATTTCAAAGGATGAGTTTAGTGCTGGTTCTGAGTCACTGTATAACAAGCAATTTTATTTCAAGTTTTATGTTCATAATATGTAAGTGCTTGTAAACAGCCCTGGAAAAAAAATTTTTATCTATTGTGCTGAAATTAACAACATGTTAGTATGGAAACCATTTCTTTTTGCAGCTATGATATGATCAAAATTAGCTTTTGGTTCTATCAGAAGTGTTTTTATTGGCTTAGAATATGATGGAGATGCAAACTAATGCTGCTCAAATATATAATAACAAATTGACATGATCAAGGTCCTTTTTTTCATATACAAGGAAATAAGATTTGTGTCAACTGTGTTAGAGTATCATGCATCCTATGGAAAGTTCATAAGCATAGGTGTAGTCAGGCCTGCACCATGAACATGTAGCACCTATAGCCTACTGTGGAGCTTACTGATACCCATGTTATCATCCAGTTCCTTTGTGAAGGTACTGCATACCAGTGCTCAAGTAGTCATGCAATTCCTTCATTACTGTCTGGATTGATGTGCTGAGTTTATCTTGCAGACTTTATTCGATAGGCATTGGAACTTTTGAAAATTTAAGTTTATTTCATTTCATGGCATGTTTGATATTAAGTTTTACTGAGGCCATATGTTCTTTTCTGTTCACATTACTGGGATATTCTAAGTAAAGTTTTTTGATCAGTAATGGGTCCCAATGTTCTCCTAGGAAAGAATAGGTCTCCTCTAATAAGACAATAAGATAAAGATGAGAGATAGAGAGATAGAGGAAGACAAGAACTCATTGGGTGTAAGACGAACTTTGGAACACTTCACATGAGTTTTGAGGAATCTTTGTGCCTTCTCCAGTTACTTCAGATGTATAGAGAGCAGCATTCCATAATTGTATTTGATTCTGTGGAGGATCAAGTGTGCACTTCCATGTATTTTTGTGGGGGGTACTGACTATAAGGGTATCAAATGAAGGATTACTGTCTGCAAGGAATGAAGACCTGAATGGTTTTTAGTCTTTGTGCAATTTTTAGTTGACATTAGTTGACTTGTGGCTGTTGCCTATCAATAGTTCATAAAAGTGCTTTGCAAAATGCCAAAAAATTCATTTTAAAACACTGATGACAATTTTTGTTGTACAGTTTCTAATTTGTGTACAGTGTTAACTGTCATTTGAAGGGAGGTAATAGCAACAGGGTTATGGAGAATTGGACAATATGCCAAATTTACAACTATCTACATACTTAGTTTGACAGAAATCTTACATCATTCAGATGACACATTAAACTCAGGCCCCCTCTGCTTGTGGTAGATCAGGCAGATGTAAAAGATTCCATGGCACCTATCAAAATGAATAGGGGAAATTCCCTAATGCACTGGCCAAATTTTCCCTAGTAATATAAAAACCACTATGGGTCTCCAAGAAAAGAGGCTAAAGAGGCTACTAGCCTAGTTCAACAAATCTAGTCAACAAAAATAAAAAAATAAATAAATAAACAAAAAATAAATGTATTAGGTATTAGAAATTAGGGGTATAGCCAACAGGTAATAAAGATTTTGATAATATCCCTTGCTCAATCCATAAATTGTGGTTATTTTGTGAATATAAATGGTTATTCACTGAGAATTAATAAAAGTATTAATTGTGAATGGTTTGACACATGAATGATAATATGGAAAATGGAAACTTTAGCTTAGAGTGTGATTGTAGATATAGGAACATTCAATGGTAAGAATCAAGAGGAGTGAAAGCCATGGCAATGGTGGCCTATAATGTTAAAAAGTCATTTTCATCTCAGTGTAAAACATGTAATGAGGGAGGTGGAAGATGTGATGTTTGGCTTGTGGCACATAATAGGTCAGTTAGACATTCCTGTAAGAAAACTACAAGCAGTTGATGCTGATGATATGAAGTCCCTACCTGCTCATGTAGTGGGCATGATATATCAAGCAGCAGAATAGATTTATGAAATATTAGAGTGGAAGAACTGGGTGGTCTAATAGAAAATATGGATAATCAGTTAATTGCAGTGGAGTATATGGTTAATAGAGAGATTCTGGGGTGGAATGGAGTGCTGAACAGAGATGAAGGTGTGGACCTGGAGTTTGTAAAAACTAAGATACCCCAATGAATAGGCTTCAGCAAATGGAATTATAACTGGAAACAGATAAAAGCATGTTGGTTGCCACTTAGTGTCTTAAATGACATATGGGAAACAAAAGCTACTTTGGTGCAATTTATAGCATAAGTTAAATGAACTGTCAATATATTTGTTTTATGACATAATGTAGACTGACTGCATAAAGACTGTGAATTTAGATGACTCAGTGAGACTGGTGAAGTGGAACAGGCATGGAGTAGCGGCAGGAGTCAAGCAGAAAAGGAAGCTTATTTTTGGGTACTGCAGCAAGGGAAAATGGTGCATATAATCTGCTTGCCTACAAAGTGTTATGAAGAGAAATTTATGTTAGTTCTTATAGCAATAACCGATGATGTTGGTGTGGTATATTGAAATTTACCCACAGTTGGTGTGTTTTAATCATGAGGGCGAAACCCGAGTGATTAAATAAAGCCAACCGTGGGTAAGTTTTAATATACAGCACAACCATGGAGTTGGTTATTGCTATTATACAATGACATTATTTAAAAAAAAAAAAGTACTTTTCTTAAATAATGCCTTTGTATAATGGTGCATTACTGTCCTTCCGCTGCTGGTGGTATACTGCTTCCTTGTGTTGATGTACTGCATGCTTATGGGACTTATGTTCCCACGCATACCCAGTACATCAATGCTCAGGAAAGTAAGCAATGGAGAAAAGAAGATCTCCATTGCTACACATTTCCTTTCTTTCTTTTTTTTAATTAAAAAAGGTTCTGGAAGTTTAGGGTAGGAGAGAGAGGCGAGGGTGCGGAAATACAAGGAAATCAGGTGCGTGTCTTTAGTTTTAAATAACGCACCTGATTTCCCTTGTATTTTCTACATGGTGTCTTTCTGTATGTCTGAGTCTGGGCTACAAATTTTGTTTTTATTTTGGTTAAAAAAAGTTAAAATTAAAGAATATACCAACGGAAAAAGTCCGACCAATCAGACCTTTTCCGTTAGTATACACAAACTAGTTGGGCTGGCCAATCAATGTGCTCGTTTAGAATGTTAATGGCCAGTCATTGTATAATAAACATTATAGCATGCTCAAAGGATCAGTCATTGTAGAGATCTAACCAAACTACAGTAAGATGCAACTTTAAAGATTCAGCCACTGAAACAACAAAGTGGGTTATTAGTGCTGTTCTGCTTGCAATAAAAAATAATTAATGGGACTTCATTCATCTATTTGTTCATAGTTCAAGCCTCCATGATAGAAGATGCATCTTATAGTAAGTGATAATTATTAGGACAGCCTGTAAACGAAAATAAGTGAGCAAAGTAATAGCTGTAGTGGGATGAAAGAGGCAGTAGCCCTGGGTAAAAGTTGTTAGGGTGTGTGACTGGTACTTGCAAACAGGCAATGATCACTCCCATCAGTTTATTTATTTATTTATTAACATTTAATTACCAGGAAATTCCAAATGAGTCAATTTTCAAAGGAGACCAAGAAACAAAGGCTCCAGATTATTATAAAACATTTTAAGAACAATAATTTTAGAATCTTCAAAAATAAAGCAAAGCATCTGCAGTTTAAATAATTATAACAAATTAGACTTAATATAAAAACTTTGGTTAAGAATTCATAAACGTTATATGACAATAATTTAATATTAAGAGAAATTTTAGACAGTTTGTAGAGAAATTAAAGATAACCTAGTGTAATACAAACAGGAACTGCAATATGAAGTAAGGGATCCCCCTCTCTTAAAACCCGATTGCCTCGTGGTTTTGGCATCTTTTCAGACTTGTTGGCTGTTGCTGAAGCACCCACCAAGAGGAGAAAACGCTGAGAGAAGAAAGGAGCCACTTTTAAGATTTGAAGTATTTTTCTTCATATTATTTGTTAAGATTTCTGCATTGCCACCTACTTTTTGCTGTTTTCCAGCTTGCTAAACTTGATATCTGTATTAGGAACTGTATTTAGAACACATCTACAGCCTGTTTACTGCATTTCCTGTGTTGCACTTATTTTAAAATCATTTTTTTCTTAAAACTTGCATTTTACCTGTCTCTGGCCTAGCACTCAAGTGTGGGGTCATTTATTGCACTGTTCTAACTTGTTGCTACTTGCGTATCTCTGCTATCTTTAAACAAAACAAAAAAACAAAAAATCTTGCTTTTTCAAACTTTCTGAAATTTAACAAAAAGTTCAGTTACAGATTTGCTGTTCTGAACTGTTTGTAAGTTTCTTGGAAGCCATTGCTTTCTTGGGATAAAGGGAAGTCTCTGTGTTCATCAGTGGCAGTGGTAAACACTGAACAGCCTGCCTGCCCCTGTGGGAGTGGTTATTCCCTAGAAACTGTAGTTTTATTGGCCATTTTAGGTCAATTCCAAACTCCTTGATGCCCCTCTTTTAAAACCCTCTTTTTTGTTTTACATAGTGCAGCATCAGGCAGCACCGCTTAATCAAGTTTAAACTATTCCTGGCTCCACAAAGTCTGCTCTTCACTTTTTCCCTTAGAACTGTTCCAAATTTCAAAGTAAGCACTCTATTTTCCTTCTAAAACCCAGCAGTAGCTAGGATAAGTGTCTTCTAAGTAAGCACTAATAAACTAAAGCACTACACCCTCTTATACTCCCTTTAAGTACTTGGCTCCCTATTGGTCCTTTTTGATCAAGTCAAAAAATAATTCCTTATACTATTCTGGCATGTCCAAAAGTCAGTTTCAGGTTTACTCTCCAGTCCAGCTGGTGAATATGGGAATCTTGAGGCAATGTTACAAATGCCTTATGTACACAGACCACCCTCTCCTCTTCCTAACAAGTTCAAATATATGTGAGAGATGCAACTATATAGCCAAACTGGAGGCTGAGCTCTCTCAACATAGTAATGGCCCAGTCAGTCTGGAGGAGAAGGTAATCACACACACCACAAATCCAGTCTCACATAGACCTATCGCAACAGCAAACCAAACACATAAATACACAAAACATGCTCGAAAGCTCTAAATAAAAATCTGCCCAAGCAACAGAGACCTCCAAAGCAGACATCCAAGCAACTGCTACCCCACAACAATACCCGTATCACATAGTTCACAAAGTCAGTGTGCCACACAGTCACAGCCGTTAAGGCTAAACAACACACCTAATACACTTGTAATAGGTGACTCTATTATCAGACACACTGGCGTCCCTCTCACCAGGCTGAACAAGGAGAAGGTCACTGTAAGCTGCCTTTCAGGTATCAGGATCCGCCACATAACACAAGCACTCAGGTCACTCCAAAGCAAATGCAAATATGACACAGTCATTGTCCATGCTTTGTGAATGACCTGAGGCATACCTCCTGGATTACATGAAAAGAGACATAGAGGAGCTCTCTGATCATGTGGCCCAGGCAGTATGGCTGACCTTGAGTAGCATCTTACCCTCACCAAGAATGATACCACAGTATAAAGACAAAATGATCAATTTCAACAACTGGCTAAAGTATTGGTGTCACTCAAAGGGGATCCAGTGTCTGTCAGCCTGGGATGACATGCTTGACAAGCCACGTTGCTTCACTAGGGACAGCTTGCACCTGCCACCACTGGGTTTCGAATACTGGCCAAGGCTCTTGCCACCCCATAGTGCCTTTTTGGCAAGGCTCAAAGACAAACCCACCTCCTTAGACAACACAAGGAAAAAGAAACTAAGGGTAATGCTGCTCAATGCCAGAAGTCTAAACCTCAAGATGCAGCACTCGAGGCTCTCCTCAGTATGGAGAATATCGATATCTGTGCAGTAACAGAAACCTGGTTCAAGGCTCCTGAGAGCACCCAGCACTGCCAGGCTATACCTCATACCATGCTTTTCCCCAAAACTGGGACCAAACCACAAGAGGAGAGGGAGTATCGTATTCATCAAAGATACCCATACCTCCAGGTTAGTGGCACTGCAAGCATCTGAGACCATCCATGTGCAATTAACAGGGGCAAAACTGCCTTCAGTTTGTAGCCTGCTACAGACCACCCTCCCAAACTCAGGAACCCCACTCGGCTTTCCTGAAGACACTGGAGAATATGAAGGTCTCTCCAAACACCATTATATTGGGTGACTTTAACTACCCAAACATAGACTGGGAGCACTACTCAAGCCCCAACACCCTAGCCCAATGGTTCCTAGAATTTATAAACTCAAATGCTATGGAACAACTGGTCACCACTCCCACAAGAGGGGACAACATATTGGACCTGATCATCACCAACATGGGGACTCTATGTTCCATACCAGAGGTATACCCCTCATTGGTAAGATCTGACCATAAATTAATCACTATGGACATCCATATTCCATGTCCACCCCCAGCAAAGGAAACCATGGTCAAAAACCTCTCAAAAGCAAACTTCCCCCTTCCCAAAACTGAGGTGGAATCCTTCAAAGCCTCAGGGCCAGTGGAAAATATGGCCCAAACCACAGAATCCTTTACAAATGCATTATATGGATACCTACAGGAATGCATGGATCATGCTATCCCAAATAAAACCAAGACACGCTCCTCCAAAGGCAGGAGACCTGTCTGGTGGACCCCAGCCATAAATAAGCTGTACAACAGAAAGAGGAAGCTACTACATGATAGAGCAAAATCCCTGAAACGTAAGGCAACTCTGATCAGTACTAGCAAGAAACTACGATCCCTCATAAAATCATCTAAGGCTAGCTTTGAAAGAAAAATTGCACAAGACGCTAAAGATAATCACAAGGCTTTCTTTAGTTTTGTCAGAAACCTGGGTGGAAACTCCCAGATATGCTCTGAGTTAGTGCAAAATGACAAAAAATACACTGAACCCACAGACATTGCCAACATCCTGGCAGACAGGTTCAGTGTAAACTCCACACCCAAATGAGCAAATGACTATCCCAACAGGTGTAGCCTCCCTGACATCACAGATGCACAGGTGAGAGCTGCCCTCTCCAAAGCAAAAACACAGCATCAGTGGGACTGGGCGGTGTCCCGGCTGCGTTACATGAGCTCAAGAAGAACTGAACCCTCATATAAATTACTGTTCAGTCTCAGCCTTACAACAGGATATGTACCCAAAGAATGGCGTACTGCAACAGTGGTCCCACTCCATAAAGGTGGTGCCACAATGGACCCCGGAAACTATCGCCCTATAAGCCTAACTAGCCTGGTCTGCAAAGCTATGGAGTGTATCATCATGAAACTCAGAAACAAAGACATTGGGAGCCTCCAAACACTGGATCCTACCCAATTGGCTTTGTTAAGGGCAGATCTTGCCTCTTGAACCTGGACAATTTCTTTGAAACAGTCACCAAGGCCATAGACGAAGGGAAGGTAGTCCACACAGCCTACCTTGACCTTGCAAAAGCCTTCGGCACAATACCCCACTAGGGCATCATAAATAAGCTCACCAGCTTAAATATCAACCCCTATGTCACAAGATGGGTTGCAAACTGGCTTAGGGATAGAACCCACATGGTCAGAATTGCAGGTGCCATGTCAGACTCTAAACCAGTTACAAGTGGCATCCCACAAGGCTCAGTCCTAGGACCTCTCTTGTTCGGTATATATTTTTTGAGGTACAGGCTAACACAGGAGGACTACGGCTGACAAAGTTTGCAGATGACTGCAAACTGGGGCCATAATCGACTCACTGGCTGACACAAGCATCCTCCAAAAGGTCTCACAGAGACAGATAACTGGTGCCAGAGCCATGGCCTAAAGCTAAATGCCAAAAAGTGCATAGTCATCCCTTTGGGAAAAACAAAATTACCACATAGGTGGTAATCCATTAAGTACAGAAGAAGTAATTAGGGATTTGGGGCCCAAGTAGACTGCAATCTCTCCTTTGACAATCATTGCCAAAGTGGTTAGAAAGACATTCTATATAGCCCACCTTATCACAAAGGGGTTCACATCTAGATCAAGAGAGGTCATTGTGCCCCACTACTCATCACTCATCAGGCCCATAATTGAATACAATGCCCCATTTGGGATGTACCTTACCCAACACCTGCTACAACTAGAAAGACCCCAAAAGTACCTCACCAAGAGGATCAAGGGACTCAAACAGATGCCCTACGCCGTTAGGCTAAAGAAACTCCAGCTCTACTCAGTTGCTTATTGCCTACTCAGAGGCAATCTGTGCCTGACGTATAAAGCCATGTCCAACCCAGAATTAATGGACATGTTCCACCTCAAGAAATCCAAATCCATCAGAACTACACGCTCCAGTGACTTAAACCTCAGCACAGAAATAAATAGAACATGCTGGAGGGACAGATTCATATCCCAGAGGCTCCCCTCACTCTGGAACAAAATCCCAATCCATGTCAGACAGAGCCCCTCAATGACCCTCTTCAAGAAGAATCTTGACGTTTGGATGGGAGATCGTAAATTTACCCCTGGGATCTCTTCTGTGTCACTGCTAGACAGAGCAATAAATGGGCTATCTTCTGTGACCTACTATACAGAGGCACAGTCAACTAATCTAAGAAGGGTGGTGAAAGCCAAACACACTCTGGCTAGGCTTGTAAATACCCTAGGGCAAATAGCCTAGTATCAACCTATGAACCTATGAACCTATGAACATCCTTATGGTATATTCTCAGAAAGCTTTTAAGTAACAGCAATCATAAGATTGTGACTGCTTAAAAGATAGGCAGAGTATAAAATTGTAGCATGGTGCCATTATGCATAGCTGCTCCCTACAGTGGATCAGAGTTGGCAGATGCAAATGTTATTGCATGACAGTAACACACAGCTATTATGTATATAAAAGTGCTAACTGCAATGTATAAAAGTTTGATCCTGAGAAGCTTTGCATGACTGTAGCTCTAACAAGTAATCTGCTTAATGCACAGTTCGATATGTTCATTCTTAGAAAGCATTTAAAGAGCCACAATCACATGATTGTGAATGTTTAAATTAAAAACAGTGTGGGAAACTATATTTAGAAAGTGTTAAGTATAGTTGCTTGCTACCATATATGAAAGCCAGCAGAAATAACAGTTAGCATGTGGCAGTAATAGCAGCAAATAGCTATTATATATTTATAGCTGCTAGGCAAAATGCCTCAACGTTTGCTTCTAAACGCACAGTGTTACAAAAATTTTTGTAACAAGTCATTATCTTCATGCTACAAAGTTGCCTGCATGCATTTTTTTTCCTGGTGCAATCAAAGATGTAACTAGGGGTACAAATATTTTGGTGATCTTCAGGTTATTTCATCCAGAATAATATTTTCATCACAATGTCTTTCTCACTTTTATTGAAACACACTGATCAAAACTTAATGTCCATAATAAATTCAATGCATTTTTTGGAGTACTTTCAATGTTCTCTTAATAAATGTGTAGTCTTAATATGTATCATGAAATACTTTCTTCATCTTTAGTTGCAGTAACTGCAGATCTCAGTGAGAATTATTAGTGTATATTACTTCAGTGCCTCATCTGTTGTTTTTATGTTGTGAAAAATAGACCTCATAGCTATGTTCTAAAAAGCGATCCTTGTGAAACTCTGTTGATATCTTGGTATGTCTACATGTGCAAACTGCTTAGATTCATAGGTTAGTACTAAGCTAGCTGCCCTTGTGAGCCATTTTAAGCTTAGCCAATTACCCCTTATGAGACTCAAACCCTGTACCTTGTGTTTATAAGGCAAACACCTTAACCATTAGGCCACCCTCCTAACCTGCTATTCTTTCTAGCCAATTGTTTACCTATTGGATTATAAAATGATATCCTTATCACATGTTTTTTGTAAGATATGTGTGCAGCATTTTTTTGTCAATTCCTTGTCCAGTTTTGATGTTGTTTCTTCAGAAAATACTATTAAATTAAAGAGGTAGAAACTTCCCTTGACAAAACAATGGGCCATATTAATGAAATCTCTCTACATCATGCTAAGTGAAAGCAGGGATGAGCAGGGTGTGTGCATTTTAGGAAATATGTTAAAACAACAAAGCCAGCCAGAAAACAAGGCACAGCTGAGTTATATGCTAATGACTGTGTAATGAGCTTTGTTGTCTGCTAATGAAGTAAAAATATGGAGGACCAATTCAGAAATGTATAAATGATGAACAACAATTCTGAGTGCACATTAATAATGAATATGGTCACATTCAAGCAGAGGAAAAATCAAAAATATATTGAGTTTTTGCAGCAGTTGTAAGCCTGTACCTATAAGAGGCTTTCATAGCAGCCACTGTTGCTGATGGTGTGCAATGTAACCCCAGAGGAGCAGGGTCTTCTGACAGCACTAAACTGTCTTGTCCTCCATAACAGCAACATAATGAACCACTACTGAGTGGACAGAGACATCATTGTACATATAACAGACTTGTATAAAAGGTGGAGGTATTATCAAGGCTGGTAAAGCAGCATGATGCACTAGGGTTTCCTCATGTCCAAATAAGCATCAGAAAGGTTCCCAACTATATATCATCTAATTATATAACTCCCTCTATAACAAAAGAAAGTCACAATGTTCTTCTACAGGAATTAGAATTATTTTTCTAGGTGCTTTAAAATATCCAACTATGGTCTGGAAAAATATGCACCACCACTAGTGCAGCAGGAGAGGGCTTCCTTGCCTTTATCAATACAAGTGCCCTCGAACAATTAGTCAGAGTGCCTATTAGGAGGAATAACATCTTGGAACATATCCTTACTAATATTTGAACATCTTGCACCATCCCTTGCATATCTTCATGACTTGTTAGGTCTAACCATAAAGCGGTTTCCTTCAAAATAAAATAGAAACTACAAATCCTTTCCACATAGGGTACCTTTAGAAATTTCTTTAAGACAAACTTCCCACTCCTAAGTGATACATTGGCAAGTTTCAAATTCCCACCAAACCCAGTTACTCCACTGAATAAACATAAATGCACACCCTCGCACTATACCAGCATGTAAATTGCTACAAAGATGCTGTTGTATCCTGTAGCAGCAAGTGCAATGTCACCAAACCAATGGATGAAGGCAAAATGATACACACCACATAATGTGAGCTGGCTACAGATTTTGGCACAATTCCCCACTAAGGCATAGTAGAAAAGCTAAATAAACTGGGAATAAACCCTATGTCACCCACTGGTATCCTACCTGATTCACGGATAGGATGCAGATAATCAAAATACGGGAAGTTACCTACACAAAGAGACCAGTCACAAGAGGAATCCCCCAGGGTTCTGTGCTGGGACCTGTCCTATTTCTGAAGTAAAAGCCAATACCAAAGGAGTCTGACTGACTAAGTTTGCAGATGACTGTAAGCTAGGAGCAGTCATTGGATCCCCAAATAACTTAGCCATCGTGCAGGAAGGTTTGTCTCAAATAACTAACTCGTGTCAAAATCATGGACTGAAACTAAATGCCAAAAAATGCATTATTGTATTGTTTAGGAAGTCATCCACCCCAGAGAACTACCATATTGACAATACGAACCTTAAGAGTTAACTCAGTTATTTAGAATTTGGGAACTTATGTGCACAGTGACCTATCTCCACATGGATAGTAAGCCTGGTCAATAGAAGGGGCAGTCTCTGGGGCACATATTTGTCTTTCCAGCATGTTTTCTTTCAGTCACCAACAAAATTTAGGTCCATAGACCTTGTATTTCTGGTACTGTTTGACTTCCAAATATGCTGGAGATTCATAAGTGTGGGTTTGGAAGATGTCTTGTAAGCCAGGCATGGATCCTATTGATAGATCCACAATCTATAGGAGACTGAGGGGTCTATATTGAAATACCGAAAATCCTCTTGTGTGAATAAGTAAACGTCGACATATAAACAGCGATACGCTAAAAGAGACAACGAACGCACAAAATCGAGAAATACAAAGCGTCAAATCCTCATAGTTGGCCAACTCCACCTCCGCTACATACTGCCTACCAAACAAAATAAAAAAACACACTATACCCATACCTACATTTCACCTACATAACCCATATTCTAATAAAACCTACATGACACACAAATACATCTAACTATAAAAAAACAACACCCAAAAAGTTAAAAAATTACCGTGATATACTCCGCTACTCAACTACATTACTATATATACACTAAATTTAACCCTATTTCTAACCCTAACATCTAAGTTAAACATACCACTACATATGCACTTACCTTAACCTGCACCCTAACCCTAAGGTCAGTAACTATTGCACACTTATCTTAGGAAGCTAAGGAAATCACCTACTGCCGTGGACAACTATGGCAGTTCAATCTTCAGATCTTCATGGTTCTGGACGTTAAGCTCTTCTGTCGGCTTCACTGCATGCGTGTCGATGTTTAAGTATTCGCACAAGAGCATTTTTGGTAATTCAATATAGATCCGTGACTGAGTAGAGGCTAAAGGATTTAAGGTGTTCTGCATAGGGCAGGTTTGTTATGCTTTTGTATTCTTTTTGTAAGAAACCTCTGAGGTTGCTCTAGTTGCTGCATATGCCTGGTCAGGCACATACCGATTGGAGCATTGTACTCTATGATTGGTCTGAAAAGGACAGAATACAGTGAGATAATGATCTATTTGGACCCAGATGCTGTGCCATTATTCAGCAGCTGTGCAACATCAAAGGATTTTCTTACCACTGTAACCACATGGTGGTTGGAGATAAGGCTACTATTTACATGCATTCACAGATCCCTGACCACTGGGTCAACTCTTAGGGGTGTATTATCAACATGGTAATTAACTGGGATGGTTGACTTCCCATCGGGTACAATTATGCATTTCTTAGCATTGAGATTAAGACCATGGCTTTGGCACCATTTTTTAGTCAGGGATAGACCTTCTTGAAGTATGCCTGTGTCTGCAGTGGAGTCAGTTATAACTTCCAGCCTGCAATCATCTGCAAACTTAGTCAGCCATAAACCTTCAGCATTTGTTTCCATTCCCGAGAAGTAGATGCCAAAAAGAAGCAGGCCCTGTACACAGCCCTGGGGAACTTCACTAGTGAGTGGCTTCTTGATGGAGGTAGCCTCATTTATTTTGACCTCCTGGGTCCTATCAGTGAGCCAGGTGGTTATCCAGAAGATGATAAAAGGGTTGATCCATAAATTTGTGTTCTTGTTTATAATGCCTGAGTGGGGTACTGTATCAAAAGCCTTGGCCAGGTCAAGGCAAGCTGCATGCACAGTCTTGTCTTCATCCAGTGCTTTGGTGACCCTCTGGCCAAATTTCCCCTAGTAATATAAAAACCACCATGGGTCTCCAAGAAAAGAGGCTAAAGAGGCTACTAGCCTAGTTCAACAAATCTAGTCAACAAAAATAAAAAAATAAAAAATAAATAAATAAATAAATAAACAAAAAATAAATGTATTAGGTATTAGAAATTAGGGGTATAGCCAACAGGTAATAAAGATTTTGATAGTATCCCTTGCTCAATCCATAAATTGTAGTTATTTTGTGAATATAAATGGTTATTCACTGAGAATTAATAAAAGTATTAATTGTGAATGGTTTGACACATGAATGATAAAATGGAAAATGGAAACTTTAGCTTAGAGTGTGATTGTAGATATAGGAACATTCAATGGTAAGAATCAAGAGGAGTGAAAGCCATGGCAATGGTGGCCTATAATGTTATAAAGTCATTTTCATCTCAGTGTAAAACATGTAATGAGGGAGGTGGAAGATGTGATGTTTGGCTTGTGGCACATAATAGGTCAGTTAGACATTCCTGTAAGAAAACTACAAGCAGTTGATGCTGATGATATGAAGTCCCTACCTGCTC
This sequence comes from Protopterus annectens, assembly GCF_019279795.1. NCBI lineage: Eukaryota > Metazoa > Chordata > Ceratodontiformes > Protopteridae > Protopterus > Protopterus annectens. The sequence goes on along the minus strand of NC_056737.1, from coordinate 1,761,131,024 downwards.
ATGTAGTGGGCATGATATATCAAGCAGCAGAATAGATTTATGAAATATCAGAGTGGAAGAACTGAGTGGTGTAATAGAAAATATGGATAATCAGTTAATTGCAGTGGAGTATATGGTTAATAGAGAGATTCTGGGGTGGAATGGAGTGCTGAACAGAGATGAAGGTGTGGACCTGGAGTTTGTAAAAACTAAGATACCCCAATGAATAGGCTTCAGCAAATGGAATTATAACTGGAAACAGATAAAAGCATGTTGGTTGCCACTTAGTGTCTTAAATGACATATGGGAAACAAAAGCTACTTTGGTGCAATTTATAGCATAAGTTAAATGAACTGTCAATATATTTGTTTTATGACATAATGTAGACTGACTGCATAAAGACTGTGAATTTAGATGACTCAGTGAGACTGGTGAAGTGGAACAGGCATGGAGTAGCGGCAGGAGTCAAGCAGAAAAGGAAGCTTATTTTTGGGTACTGCAGCAAGGGAAAATGGTGCATATAATCTGCTTGCCTACAAAGTGTTATGAAGAGAAATTTATGTTAGTTCTTATAGCAATAACCGATGATGTTGGTGTGGTATATTGAAATTTACCCACAGTTGGTGTGTTTTAATCATGAGGGCGAAACCCGAGTGATTAAATAAAGCCAACCGTGGGTAAGTTTTAATATACAGCACAACCATGGAGTTGGTTATTGCTATTATACAATGACATTATTTAAAAAAAAAAAAGTACTTTTCTTAAATAATGCCTTTGTATAATGGTGCATTACTGTCCTTCCGCTGCTGGTGGTATACTGCTTCCTTGTGTTGATGTACTGCGCATGCTTATGGGACTTGCGTTCCCACGCATACCCAGTACATCAATGCTCAGGAAAGTAAGCAATGGAGAAAAGAAGATCTCCATTGCTACACATTTCCTTTCTTTCTTTTTTTTTTAATTAAAAAAAAGGTTCTGGAAGTTTAGGGTAGGAGAGAGACGGAGTGGCGGAAATACAAGGGAAATCAGGTACGTGTCTTTAGTTTTAAATAACGTACCTGATTTCCCTTGTATTTTCTGCATGGTGTCTTTCTCGTATGTCTGGGTCTGGGCTACAAATTTTGTTTTTATTTTGGTTAAAAAAAAGTTAAAATTAAAGAATATACCAACGGAAAAAAGTCCGGCCAATCAGACCTTTTTCCGTTAGTATACACAAACTAGTTGGGCTGGCCAATCAGTGTGCTCGTTTTAGAATGTTAATGGCCAGTCATTGTATAATAAACATTATAGCATGCTCAAAAGGATCAGTCATTGTAGAGATCTAACCAAACTACAGTAAGATGCAACTTTAAGATTCAGCCACTGAAACAACAAAGTGGGTTATTAGTGCTGTTCTGCTTGCAATAAAAAATAATTAATGGGACTTCATTCATCTATTTGTTCATAGTTCAAGCCTCCATGATAGAAGATGCATCTTATAGTAAGTGATAATTATTAGGACAGCCTGTAAACGAAAATAAGTGAGCAAAGTAATAGCTGTAGTGGGATGAAAGAGGCAGTAGCCCTGGGTAAAAGTTGTTAGGGTGTGTGACTGGTACTTGCAAACAGGCAATGATCACTCCCATCAGTTTATTTATTTATTTATTAACATTTAATTACCAGGAAATTCCAAATGAGTCAATTTTCAAAGGAGACCAAGAAACAAAGGCTCCAGATTATTATAAAACATTTTAAGAACAATAATTTTAGAATCTTCAAAAATAAAGCAAAGCATCTGCAGTTTAAATAATTATAACAAATTAGACTTAATATAAAAACTTTGGTTAAGAATTCATAAACGTTATATGACAATAATTTAATATTAAGAGAAATTTTAGACAGTTTGTAGAGAAATTAAAGATAACCTAGTGTAATACAAACAGGAACTGCAATATGAAGTAAGGGATCCCCCTCTCTTAAAACCCGATTGCCTCGTGGTTTTGGCATCTTTTCAGACTTGTTGGCTGTTGGTGAAGCACCCACCAAGAGGAGAAAACGCTGAGAGAAGAAAGGAGCCACTTTTGAGATTTTAAGTATTTTTCTTCAGATTATTTGTGAAGATTTCTGCATTGCCACCTACTTTTTGGTGGTTTCCAGCTTGCTAAACTTGATATCTGTATTAGGAACTGTATTTAGAACACATCTAGAGCCTGTTTACTGCATTTCCTGTGTTGCACTTATTTTAAAATCATTTTTTTCTTAAAACTTGCATTTTACCTGTCTCTGGCCTAGCACTCAAGTGTGGGTCATTTATTGCACTGTTCTAACTTGTTGCTACTTGTGTATCTCTGCTATCTTTAAACAAAACAAAAAAACAAAAAAATCTTGCTTTTTCAAACTTTCTGAAATTTAACAAAAAGTTCAGTTACAGATTTGCTGTTCTGAACTGTTTGTAAGTTTCTTGGAGGCCATTGCTTGCTTGGGCTAAATGGAAGTCTCTGTGTTCATCAGTGGCAGTGGTAAACACTGAACAACCTGCCTGCCCCTGTGGGAGTGGTTATTGCCTAGAAACTGTAGTTTTATTGGCCATTTTGGGTCAATTCCAAACTCCTTGATCCCCCTCTCTTAAAACCCTCTTTTGCGCGTTTTTACGCATAGTGCAGCATCAGGCAGCACCGCTTAATCAAGTTTAAACTATTCCTGGCTCCACAAAGTCTGCTCTTCACTTTTTCCCTTAGAACTGATCCAAATTTCAAAGTAAGCACTCTATTTTCCTTCTAAAACCCAGCAGTAGCTAGGATAAGTGTCTTCTAAGTAAGCACTAATAAACTAAAGCACTACACCCTCTTATACTCCCTTTAAGTACTTGGCTCCCTATTGGTCCTTTTTGATCAAGTCAAAAAATAATTCCTTATACTATTCTGGCATGTCCAAAAGTCAGTTTCAGGTTTACTCTCCAGTCCAGCTGGTGAATATGGGAATCTTGAGGCAATGTTACAAATGCCTTATGTACACAGACCACCCTCTCCTCTTCCTAACAAGTTCAAATATATGTGAGAGATGCAACTATATAGCCAAACTGGAGGCTGAGCTCTCTCAACATAGTAATGGCCCAGTCAGTCTGGAGGAGAAGGTAATCACACACACCACAAATCCAGTCTCACATAGACCTATCGCAACAGCAAACCAAACACATAAATACACAAAAACATACTCGAAAGCTCTAAATAAAAATCTGCCCAAGCAACAGAGACCTCCAAAGCAGACATCCAAGCAACTGCTACCCCACAACAATACCCACGTATCACATAGTTCACAAAGTCAGTGTGCCACACAGTCACAGCCGTTAAGGCTAAACAACACACCTAATACACTTGTAATAGGTGACTCTATTGTCAGACACACTGACGTCCCTCTCACCAGGCTGAACAAGGAGAAGGTCACTGTAAGCTGCCTTTCAGGTATCAGGATCCGCCACATAACACAAGCACTCAGGTCACTCCAAAGCAAATGCAAATATGACACAGTCATTGTCCATGCTTTTGTGAATGACCTGAGACGTACCTCCCTGGATTACATGAAAAGAGACATAGAGGAGCTCTCTGATCATGTGGCCCAGGCCGGTATGACGCTGACCTTGAGTAGCATCTTACCCTCACCAAGAATGATACCACAGTATAAAGACAAAATGATCAATTTCAACAACTGGCTAAAGTATTGGTGTCACTCAAAGGGGATCCAGTGTCTGTCAGCCTGGGATGACATGCTTGACAAGCCACGTTGCTTCACTAGGGACAGCTTGCACCTGCCACCACTGGGTTTTCGAATACTGGCCAAGGCTCTTGCCACCCCCATAGTGCCTTTTTTTGGCAAGGCTCAAAAGACAAACCCACCTCCTTAGACAACACAAGGAAAAAGAAACTAAGGGTAATGCTGCTCAATGCCAGAAGTCTAAACCTCAAGATGCACGCACTCGAGGCTCTCCTCAGTATGGAGAATATCGATATCTGTGCAGTAACAGAAACCTGGTTCAAGGCTCCTGAGAGCACCCCAGCACTGCCAGGCTATACCTCATACCATGCTTTTCGGCCCCAAAACTCGGACCAAACCACAAGAGGAGAGGGAGTATCCGTATTCATCAAAGATACCCATACCTCCAGGTTAGTGGCACTGCACGAAGCATCTGAGACCATCCATGTGCAATTAACAGGGGGCAAAACTGCCTTCCAGTTTGTAGCCTGCTACAGACCACCCTCCCAAACTCAGGAACCCCACTCGGCTTTCCTGAAGACACTGGAGAATATGAAGGTCTCTCCAAACACCATTATATTGGGTGACTTTAACTACCCAAACATAGACTGGGAGCACTACTCAAGCCCCAACACCCTAGCCCAATGGTTCCTAGAATTTATAAACTCAAATGCTATGGAACAACTGGTCACCACTCCCACAAGAGGGGACAACATATTGGACCTGATCATCACCAACATGGGGACTCTATGTTCCATACCAGAGGTATACCCCTCATTGGTAAGATCTGACCATAAATTAATCACTATGGACATCCATATTCCGTCGCCACCCCCAGCAAAGGAAACCATGGTCAAAAACCTCTCAAAAGCAAACTTCCCACTTCCCAAAACTGAGGTGGAATCCTTCAAAGCCTCAGGGCCAGTAGAAAATATGGCCCAAACCACAGAATCCTTTACAAATGCATTATATGGATACCTACAGGAATGCATGGATCGTGCTATCCCAAATAAAACCAAGACACGCTCCTCCAAAGGCTGGAGACCTGTCTGGTGGATCCCAGCCATAAATAAGCTGTACAACAGAAAGAGGAAGCTACTACATGATAGAGCAAAATCCCTGAAACGTAAGGCAACTCTGATCAGTACTAGCAAGAAACTACGATCCCTCATAAAATCATCTAAGGCTAGCTTTGAAAGAAAAATTGCACAAGACGCTAAAGATAATCACAAGGCTTTCTTTAGTTTTGTCAGAAACCTGGGTGGAAACTCCCAGATATGCTCTGAGTTAGTGCAAAATGACAAAAAATACACTGAACCCACAGACATTGCCAACATCCTGGCAGACAGGTTCAGTGCAAACTCCCCCACACCCCAAATGAGCAAATGACTATCCCAACAGAGTGTAGCCTCCCTGACATCACAGATGCACAGGTGAGAGCTGCCCTCTCCAAAGCAAAAAACACAGCATCAGTGGGACTGGACGGTGTCCCGGGCTGCGTTTTACATGAGCTCCAAGAAGAACTGAACCCTCATATAAATCACTGTTCAGTCTCAGCCTTACAACAGGATATGTACCCAAAGAATGTCGTACAGCAACAGTGGTCCCACTCCATAAAGGTGGTGCCACAATGGACCCCGGAAACTATCGCCCTATAAGCCTAACTACCCTGGTTTGCAAAGCTATGGAGCGTATCATCATGGAACTCATAAACAAAGACATTGGGAACCTCCAAACACTGGATCCTACCCAATTCGGCTTTGTTAAGGGCAGATCTTGCCTCTTGAACCTGGTCAATTTCTTTGAAACAGTCACCAAGGCCATAGACGAAGGGAAGGTAGTCCACACAGCCTACCTTGACCTTGCAAAAGCCTTCGACACAATACCCCACTCGGGCATCATAAATAAGCTCACCAGCTTAAATATCAACCCCTATGTCACAAGATGGGTTGCAAACTGGCTTAGGGATAGAACCCACATGGTCAGAATTGCAGGTGCCATGTCAGACTCTAAACCAGTTACAAGTGGCGTCCCACAAGGCTCAGTCCTGGGACCTCTCTTGTTCGGTATATATTTTTTTGAGGTACAGGCTAACACAGGAGGACTATGGCTGACAAAGTTTGCAGATGACTGCAAACTGGGGGCCATAATCGACTCACTGGCTGACACAAGCATCCTCCAAAAAGGTCTCACAGAGACAGATAACTGGTGCCAGAGCCATGGCCTAAAGCTAAATGCCAAAAAGTGCATAGTCATCCCCTTTGGGAAAAACAAAATTACCACATAGGTGGTAATCCATTAAGTACAGAAGAAGTAATTAGGGATTTGGGGGCCCAAGTAGACTGCAATCTCTCCTTTGACAATCATTGCCAAAGTGGTTAGAAAGACATTCTATATAGCCCACCTTATCACAAAGGGGTTCACATCTAGATCAAGAGAGGTCATTGTGCCCCACTACTCATCACTCATCAGGCCCATAATTGAATACAATGCCCCATTTGGGATGTACCTTACCCAACACCTGCTACAACTAGAAAGACCCCAAAAGTACCTCACCAAGAGGATCAAGGGACTCAAACAGATGCCCTACGCCGTTAGGCTAAAGAAACTCCAGCTCTACTCAGTTGCTTATTGCCTACTCAGAGGCAATCTGTGCCTGACGTATAAAGCCATGTCCAACCCAGAATTAATGGACATGTTCCACCTCAAGAAATCCAAATCCATCAGAACTACACGCTCCAGTGACTTAAACCTCAGCACAGAAATAAATAGAACATGCTGGAGGGACAGATTCATATCCCAGAGGCTCCCCTCACTCTGGAACAAAATCCCAATCCATGTCAGACAGAGCCCCTCAATGACCCTCTTCAAGAAGAATCTTGACGTTTGGATGGGAGATCGTAAATTTACCCCTGGGATCTCTTCTGTGTCACTGCTAGACAGAGGCACGGTAAACTAACCTTAAATGGGCTATCTTCTGTGACCTACTATACAGAGGCACAGTCAACTAATCTAAGAAGGGTGGTGAAAGCCAAACACATTCTGGCTAGGCTTGTAAATGCCCTAGGGCAGATAGCCTTGTATCAACCTATGAACCTATGAACCTATAAACATCCTTATGGTATATTCTCAGAAAGCTTTTAAGTAATAGCAATCATAAGATTGTGACTGCTTAAAAGATAGGCAGAGTATAAAATTGTAGCAAGGTGCCATTATGCATAGCTGCTCCCTACAGTGGATCAGAGTTGGCAGATGCAAATGTTAGTGCATGACAGTAACACACAGCTATTATGTATATAACTGCAATGTATAAAAGTTTGATCCTGAGAAGCTTTGCATGACTGTAGCTCTAACAAGTAATCTGCTTAATGCACAGTTCGATATGTTCATTCTTAGAAAGCATTTAAAGAGCCACAATCACATGATTGTGAATGTTTAAATTAAAAACAGTGTGGGAAACTATATTAAGAAAGTGTTATGCATAGTTGCTTGCTACCATATATGAAAGCCAGCAGAAATAACAGTTAGCATGTGGCAGTAATAGCAGCAAATAGCTATTATATATTTATAGCTGCTAGGCAAAATGCCTCAACATTTGCTTCTAAAAGGACAGTGTTACAAAAATTTTTGTAACAAGTCATTATCTTCATGCTACAAAGTTGCCTGCATACATTCTTTTTCCTGGTGCAATGAAAGATGTAACTAGGGGTACAAATACTTTGGTGATCTTCAGGTTGTTTCATCCAGAATAATATTTTCATCACAATGTCTTTCTCACTTTTATTGAAACACACTGATCAAAACTTAATGTCCATAATAAATTCAAGGCATTTTTGGAGTACTTTCAATGTTCTCTTAATAAATGTGTAGTCTTAATATGTATCATGAAATACTTTCTTCATCTTTAGTTGCAGTAACTGCAGATCTCAGTGAGAATTATTAGTGTATATTACTTCAGTGCCTCATCTGTTGTTTTTATATTATGAAAAATAGACCTGATAGCTATGTTCTAAAAAGCGATCCTTGTGAACTCTGTTGACATCTTGGTATGTCTAGATGTGCAAACTGCTTAGGTTTATAGGTTAGTACTAAGCTAGCTGCCCTTGCGAGCCCTTTTAAGTTTAGCCAATTACGCCTTGTGAGGCTCAAATCCTGTACCTTGTGTTTATAAGGCAAACACCTTAACCATTAGGCCACCCTCCCAACCTGCTATTCTTTTTAGCCAATTGTTTACCTTTTGGATTATAAAATGATATCCTTATCACATGTTTTTTGTAAGATATGTGTGCAGCATTTTTTTGTCAATTCCTTGTCCAGTTTTGATGTTGTTTCTTCAAAAAATACTATTAAATTAAAGAGGTAGAAACTTCCCTTGACAAAACAATGGGCCATATTAATGAAATCTCTCTACATCATGCTAAGTGAAAGCAGGGATGAGCAGGGTGTGTGCATTTTAGGAAATATGTTAAAACAACAAAGCCAGCCAGAAAACAAGGCATAGCTGAGTTATATGCTAATGACTGTGTAATGAGCTTTGCTGTCTGCTAATGAAGTAAAAATATGGAGGACCAATTCAGAAATGTATAAATGATGAACAACAATTCTGAGTGCACATTAATAATGAATATGGTCACATTCAAGCAGAGGAAAAATCAAAAATATAGAGTTTTTGCAGCAGTTGTAAGCCTGTACCTATAAGAGGCTTTCATAGCAGCCACTGTTGCTGATGGTGTGCAATGTAACCCCAGAGGAGCAGGATCTTCTGACAACACTAAACTGTCTTGCCCTCCATAACAGCAACATGATGAACCACTAGTGAGTGGACAGAGACATCATTGTACATATAACAGACTTGTATAAAAGGTGGAGGTGTTATCAAGGCTGGTAAAGCAGCATGATGCACTAGGGTTTCCTCATGTCCAAATAAGCATCAGAAAGGTTCCCAACTATATATCATCTAATTATATAACTCCCTCTATAACAAAAGAAAGTCACAATGCCCTTCTACAGGAATTAGAATTATTTTTCTAGGTGCTTTAAAATATCCAACTATAGTCTGGAAAAATGTGCACCACCACTAGTGCAGCAGGAGAGGGATTCCTTGCCTTTATCAATGCAAGTGCCCTCGAACAATTAGTCAGAGTGCCTATTAGGAGGAATAATATCTTGGAACATATCCTTACTAATATTTGAACATCTTGCACCAGCCCTTGCATATCTTCATGACTTGTTAGGTCTAACCATAAAGCAGTTTCCTTCAAAATAAAATAAAACTACAAATCCTTTCCACATAGGGTACCTTTAGAAATTTCTTTAAGACAAACTTCCCACTCCTAAGTGATACATTGGCAAGTTTCAAATTCCCACCAAACCCAGTTACTCCACTGAATAAACATAAATGCACACCCTCACACTATACCAGCATGTAAATTGCTACAAAGATGCTGCTGTACCCTGTAGCAGCAAGTGCAATGTCACCAAACCAATGGATGAAGGCAAAATGATAAACACCACATAATGTGACCTGGCTACAGATTTTGGCACAATTCCCCACTAAGGCATAGTAGAAAAGCTAAATAAACTGGGAATAAACCCTATGTCACCCACTGGTATCCCACCTGATTCACGGATAGGATGCAGATAATCAAAATACGGGAAGTTACCTACACAAAGAGACCAGTCACAAGAGGAATCCCCCAGGGTTCTGTGCTGGGACCTGTCCTATTTCTGAAGTAAAAGCCAATACCAAAGGAGTCTGACTGACTAAGTTTGCAGATGACTGTAAGCTAGGAGCAGTCATTGGATCCCCAAATAACTTAGCCATCGTGCAGGAAGGTTTGTCTCAAATAACTAACTCGTGTCAAAATCATGGACTGAAACTAAATGCCAAAAAATGCATTATTGTATTGTTTAGGAAGTCATCCACCCCAGAGAACTACCATATTGACAATACGAACCTTAAGAGTTAACTCAGTTATTTAGAATTTGGGAACTTATGTGCACAGTGACCTATCTCCACATGGATAGTAAGCCTGGTCAATAGAAGGGGCAGTCTCTGGGGCACATATCTGTTTTTCCAGCATGTTTTCTTTCAGTCACCAACAAAATTTAGGTCCATAGACCTTGTATTTCTGGTACTGTTTGACTTCCAAATATGCTGGAGATTCATAAGTGTGGGTTTGGAAGATGTCTTGTAAGCCAGGCATAGATCCTATTGATAGATCCACAATCTATAGGAGACTGAAGGGTCTATATTGAAATACTGAAAATCCTCTTGTGTGAATAAGTAAACGTCGACATATAAACAGCGATACGCAAAGACAACGAACGTACAAAATCGAGAAATACAAAACGTCAAATCCTCATAGTTGGCCAACTCCACCTCCCGCTACATACTGCCTACCCAAACAAAATAAAAAAAACACACTATACCCATACCTACATTTCACCTACATAACCCATATTCTAATAAAACCTACATGACACACAAATACATCTAACTATAAAAAAACAACACCCAAAAAGTTAAAAAAAATTACCGTATATACTCCGCTACTCAACTACATTACTATATATACACTAAATTTAACCCTATTTCTAACCCTAACATCTAAGTTAAACATACCACTACATATGCACTTACCTTAACCTGCACCCTAACCCTAAGGTCAGTAACTATTGCACACTTATCTTAGGAAGCTAAGGAAATCACCTACTGCCGTGGACAACTATGGCAGTTCAATCTTCAGATCTTCATGGTTCTGGACGTTCGCTCTTCTGTCGCTTCACTGTATACGTGTCGATGTTTAAGTATTCGCACAAGAGCATTTTTGGTAATTCAATATAGATCCGAGACTGAGTAGAGGCTAAAGGATTTAAGGTGTTCTGCATAAGGCAGGTTTGTTATGCTTTTGTATTCTTTTTGTAAGAAACCTCTGAGGTTGCTCTAGTTGCTGCATATGCCTGGTCAGGCACATACCGATTGGAGCATTGTATGACTGGTCTGAAAAGGGCAGAATACAGTGAGATAATGATCTATTTGGACCCAGATGCTGTGCCATTATTCAGCAGCTGTGCAACATCAAAGGATTTTCTTACCACTGTAACCACATGGTGGTTGGAGATAAGGCTACTATTTACATGCATTCACAGATCCCTGACCACTGGGTCAACTCTTAGGGGTGTATTATCAACATGGTAATTAACTGGGATGGTTGACTTCTCATCGGGTACAATTATGCATTTCTTAGCATTGAGATTAAGACCATGGCTTTGGCACCATTTTTTAGTCAGGGATAGACCTTCTTGAAGTATGCCTGTGTCTACAGTGGAGTCAATTATAACTTCCAGCCTGCAATCATCTGCAAACTTAGTCAGCCATAAACCTTCAGCATTTGTTTCCATTCCTGAGAAGTAGATGCCAAAAAGAAGCAGGCCCTGTACACAGCCCTGGGGAACTTCACTAGTGAGTGGCTTCTTGATGGAGGTAGCCTCATTTATTTTGACCTCCTGGGTCCTATCAGTGAGCCAGGTGGTTATCCAGAAGATGATAAAAGGGTTGATCCATAAATTTGTGTTCTTGTTTATAATGCCTGAGTGGGGTACTGTATCAAAAGCCTTGACCAGGTCAAGGCAAGCTGCATGCACAGTCTTGTCTTCATCCAGTGCTTTGGTGACCCTCTCAAAAAAGTCCAACAGATTTAATAGGCATGACCTTCATTTAACAAAGCTAGACTGTGATGGGTTCAAAGTGTGCAGGTTACCTATGTCCTCATTTATCATGTACTTGATGATACTTCCCATGGCCTTACATATGAGGCTGGTAAGACATTTGGGCTTGTAATTACCTGGATCAGTGGTTGGACCTCCACTGTGCAGGGGAATGACTAGCCATCCCCATGCCTTGGGCACAAAACTTGCCTGTAGGTTCCAGTTGAAAATCGATTCAAGTGATCCAGATAACTCATGTTTCATGCTATTTAAGCATTCTGTGATGTTATCGGGGCCCATAAATGCAGTGTTTTTGGCCTTGGAAAGTGCATTGATGACCTCTTCCCTAGTAAAGTTTGGGGGGATTGTACAATGCATTATTCCTTTTGGATTATTTGGTGAATGGGGAGTGGGGGGTTGAAATTTGAATGGAAACTGTCAGCCAAAAGATTGGCAATGGCATCTGGTTTAGTGTGGGTGATGACATTTACAATAAGTGCTGCACATTGTTGTGTATTTCCCCAGATGTTACAGAAATAGCTGTAGAAAGCTTTGTGATTGTTCATTGTCTGAGAAGTTATTTTTTTCTTCAAGTTTAGCCTTTGACATATTCATTAGCCTGCTTAGCTGCCTGTTTAGATTGGTCAGGGGGCTTTTAGTATGTATGACTTTTTTCCTCCTAGGTTTGTCCAAGATTTTTTTTTCTTTTGTTGTATAACCAATTGACATTGTGATTCCACCAGGGTGGTTTGTCTTTTGAGGTTGTCTTATTCTTAATGCAAGTGGACACAGCTTGCTCTGTACAGCTATCAATATGGCTGTAGAAAAATTTTGTAAAAAGCTCAGCATATGCTATGGTGTTGACAGGGTTTGTGGGTGCTTGGAAATTAGCCAAGGTGTCACTTAGTAGAGAGAAGTTAGCCTTGGATTAGTTCCTTAAGGTTTTTAGTTTTGTTGGCTCCCTGGATTTAATTTTTATTTCACGCAATACTGCCATATGGTCAGATGTGATGAGTAAAGACATTACACTGGGTGAGGAATATTGTCCCCTATGTTTGTGAGTACAAGACCAAGAATATGTGTACACCTGGCAGGAGAATGGACCAACTGTTCCAGGATGTTGGTATTAACAAAGTTTAGGAATGGCTGGGTCTGTGCATTTTAAATGGTGTAGGTTTCCCAACCTAAAGACAGGTAGTTGAGATCCCCCATGAATATCATACCAGGTTGAATGGTGAGGGACTCTAATACATTGAGACAGGTAGTATGGGTTTCCTGGGACATGGAGGGGGACCTATAGGTTGCAAGGATATGGATATGAGACCCCGTTTATGGTGAGTTACACATGTATGAGCTCCAGTGGGTCATACACTTTAACTAGTCTGGATGTGAGATTGGTTTTGATATAGACTGAGACTCCTCCACCTTTAGTTCCCTTCTGTGCAGCAGCTGGTCTAAGTGTGTGAAAGGCATTATAACTTTGCATTGATTGGGTGATGTCCATGACCTTTAAACATGTCTCAGTTACTACACAGACGTCTGCACTCTCCTTGGAGAGGAAGACCTGCAGGAGTATATATTCTTGTTTATATTTCTAGCATTAAGCAGTACCACCTTCAGATATTCCTTCATAGGTGCAGTTAAAATGGGAAGTTTATCTATTTGGCATTGCTTAAAAAAGGAACTATGGGGTGGAAAATGTATTTGCCAATATCCAAAAGCTTAGAGGGGATAAGTGCAGACCATCCCTGGCAAAGCAGCATGATCTGTCAACCATGTTCTCCCAGACTATCAAATATTGTACCCCCTTGGACTGACACCAGAATCTAAGCCAATTGTTAAAATCAATCATTTTCTGTTGGTAACATGGCATCATCCTTGGAGGTGCTAGTATTCTGCTCAGTGCTAGGTTCATACCTGACTGAGACACATTATCAGCATATTTTATCATATCTCACTTCATATAGTCAAGGGAGGTACATCTCAGGTCATTAACACCCACATGGACTATAACAGAGTCATACTGATACTTGTGTTTGAATGACCTGAATGTTTCTGTGACTTATGGATCCCAGTCCCAGAAATGCAACTAACCATGACTTTTTCCTTTCTCGGTCTGGTAAGTAGGGCATCAGTGTGCCTCTCTATAGAATGACCAATGACCAGGAAATTTGATTGCATGCTGGTTTGCCTTCAAGATTTGCAATCCCATGCAAGGCAAGTAGTACTCATCCCAGAGAGGTTCCAGCGACCAACTCTGAACACAGTAGGGGTATCTCAGGCATCTGCCTCGAGTTATACTTCACCATCTCTTCAATGCTATGCTCCAGGATGTAGGGCAACATATGTGGTTCACTCCCATGTACTTCAGTGGAGAGAGCAAAGATCATGCAGGACTTTTATGCTATAGCCCATTTCCCTGAGGTACTGGGGACCATAGGCTGAATCCACATAAACATAAAGACACCACCTGGTGAAATGGAAAGGAGGTACATGAGCAGCAAAGGATATTGCTCTTTCAACTGCCCAGTGGTCTGTAATGCACAGGGTATTACCTACAATATATGTGCAGGCCACTGGCAGTTTCCATGACACACACATATATTACACACGTGTGACCTTTACCGACAGTTTGTGAGGAGTGACTTCCCATGGGGATATCTGGTGGGTGTTGCTGGATATACCCTCAAACCTTAACGCATGACCCCAGTGAGAAATCCACATAACCCAACAGAGCAAGGTTACAACCATGTGATATCACAAACTAGAAACATCGCAGAGCATGTGTTTAGAATGCTGAAATCATGGTTCCCACTGCTGGGCTGCGTCTGATGGAGTCTTGCAGTATGATCCCACTACACGTACAAAAAATTCTAACTATTTTGACATTCCACATAATATAATTGTGAGGAAGCAGATAGAACAAGGTAGGACTATAGTCACTGACAACTGAGACTGGCAAGGAATCATTAGAGGAGCACGCAGCAAGGGATGACCATACTAGCAGTAGGCAGGCACAATATACCACAGCCCTAGCTTAAAGGCAACAGAATGCAAATAGATCTACATCTACTACTTATCTATGCAATAGCTAAGTAGATAGAGACAGTAAAAATTATGCATATAAATATACCACATTGTGCATACCCAAGTATAAACTGATCACTAAATGCATCAAACATAGACAGCCCAAGTCAAACTGTGCAAAGGACAAGGCAATCGCATCATCAGTTGCACAGATGGAGAAGAGAACTTTACTGGATAACTATACAATAGCTAACCAGATGAAGACAAGTTAAAATGATGCATATGAAACATAAACTGTGCTTACCCATGGGCAGCCCAAAGTCATGATATTCAAAGGAAAAGACACATTTATCATACTCTGCAAAATGTGGGGAAGGAGGAACAGTGCATGTCTTTTACAGGAAAGTAGTGATTGCTGAGAACTAACCAAATGAGGAAGTTTATTTATTGGAGGTGTAAAGAGTATTTTTTGGGGGGTTACTGTTTTGAAGGGGCTGGCTCACTGTTTTTGTGGAATGTGTTACAGACTGTGGTTGTGGTTTGTGTGCATGTGCATGTGTGTGTGTGTGTGTGCGTGTGTGCGTGCGTGTGTGTGTGTGTGTGTGTGTGTGTGTGTGTGTGTGTGTGTGTGTGCTGGTGTGTGTATGTGCTTGTCTATAGTGACACATCCTCTGCACATGGAGCAGCACTGCACCATGGCCTGTAGGAGATGTCCAAAGCATGAATGGCAGAAGGTTCATCTTCCTATGCTTGCTCACACCCACAAGAACTGGCCGTTTGGCATTGCACTGGATAGATGTTGCTGTGCTACATGAAGGTTACTGATGTTTGCTAAAGGAGGTGTCAGCATGACCATGATCATTACCATGGAGATGGCATCTCCTGGTTGTAGACACATCCACAACTGATGTAGTAGTGGAATTGTAAACTCTGTGGAAGCAGGATCTCACCCTTCCATTTCCAGGTCTGCTAACATGCACAAATGCACCAGTTGACTAACCTTGAGGATAGCCCCTTGCCCCAACATATAACCCAGAACAAGCACTGCATGGTCCAATATGTCATTCTTTTTGTCCAGTGAATCACAGGCACAGTTCATACAAACTTGTATGTCAGCATACACTACCTTGATGATCATAACATTCTATGCCAAGGCTGCTGGAACTTGCCTGGTCTTCCACAGGGGACTTGCACATATGTTAGGTGGCAACTATTGACATACTCAACACTTAACTCCTGTGAGCACCAATACTGACCACCTGTAATGGCAGATAATGACATGTCTGTACTTAGGGTCACCACACTACCATGATGTCCTCTGTCTCCTTCAAACTGTCCACTCTCAGATCATAGAGTGTCATCGGTATGAGCAGGGAATGACATTCATTGTGAAGTGGATGTGTAAGTCAGACTTCCAGTGTCTACCATTCAGTCTGCAGCCCAGGACTGTGCCTGCTCTTCCCAATCATCATCATCGTCACCACCACTAGTTAAGCATCCTCCAAGATCAGATTGTGGAAGTGTGGATAGATCCATTTTACTGGTGTCAGGCAATGATTCACCTATGAATACATCAAAACAAATCATATCCAGTGTAGGTATGCCCAAGCACCACAACTACACATACAAGTGGTACCTTTATAACTATAAATAAATATACTGACATATAACAGTGGTCCAACCTAGTTCAGATGGTTGTTGCACCTCAATGCCAGATGTACCTATATGCAATAGGTAAGACAGGTATTATAAATTGTAATGTAAGTAGCAGCTAGAAAATGAGGCACATGGTAAAGGTGGAACTGCTTATCTGGGGCATCACTCATAGAAATCCTCTAGGCCCCATCCATCTCTGCCCCAACATCCAGCACTGCACTGTGGAACTCTGTGGAAGCGATACTGACTTTGAGAGAGGCTTAGAACTCTTCTGTCCTTGTAATGGGTGGTACAATAAATGGCCCACCACATGTAGCCCTCCATTTTTTTACCACAGGCTCTGCTCTGTTCTTGGCAGCATGGATCATATCACTCACTCTCTGGCAGTCTATGTCACAGTTCTGGCCCTGGCCACACACGACATTGACATTGTTCATATCATCCAGACAGATATGGTCGTGGAAGGGCATTTTGTTGTTTTGCAATGTGATGCCATGTACTGAGGACCTGTAGTACCCTGTCATTCTCAGTATCACTGAACTGAGGCTTTCAGCTGGAAAGGACTGTAGCCACCTGTTTCTTAGGCATATGTCTGTTGTTACGGAAAACACTGAAATTAACATCCATGGTTCTACATGCATGCTATATATCATAAGATTTTGAAACTGATATTAAAAGGATGTCCTTTGTGGTTTACTAGGGCCTGTCACCAACATACTTGTAAGCACAATCAATAACATAATCTTAGTCATTACCATTTGTCCTAATATCCCTCCATAAAAGAATAACAGGTGCTTGAGTGCAACTAAACAAGCACACAACCTCACAAGAATAATGGCGCAGTGGTGCAGCAGTTAACATTGTCACCTCACAGCAAGAGGTTCTCCGGTTCGATATTCAGCTGTGGTGCCTTCTGTGCTGAGTTTGCATGTTCTCCCTGTGTTTGCGTGGGTTTCCTCCGGGTGTTCCAGTTTCCTCCCACATTCTAAAGACATGCGACTGGAGCATTTCTCCCCGGGCCTCTGCTGAAAAAAGGCTCTGTGTAGCCTAGTCGGACTATCCCGGTCAACAAATGTTAAATAAATAAATTAAATAAATAAATAAAATAAATAGCTGTTAGTTGCTGTAGTAAAGATCGTGCATAGAAATATGTAGAATTTACACAGCATTATACTTGCACGCAGCCACCTATGTTCATAAAACCTAGTTTCACCATGCAGGGATGCTACTGCTGTCAATACACATGGGCCAGTACACCCCTGCAGACAACCTTTACTGATGCAGCTATGTTGAGAGAAAAAACTGAAACAGTCATTGTAGCTTTACAATACACAGCACACATATATGTTAACAATGTACAAAGATGCAGGTATAACCAGTAACACATACCTTAATGTTGGCAGACTATTGTACTGCAGCAACAATCTTTTTCAGGATTCTGTTGTACATGGCAGAAAAGCAGTCTTCAGCAGCACAAGAATGATCCCTGAGTCATGTTGCCTTACATCATGTAGACTCCCTCTGCATCCAGGTGGTGAATGCTAATTAGGCCTCATCTCATTATTCTTTTTCAGTTGCTCAAGTTGCATGACAAGCAAACCAGGTAAATATTGTGTTGAGTTCTACAAAATGCCGTGCATATGCCTGAGCACCTGTGTTGAGCTCAGTGCACATAAAGGAAGCCCAGATAGGCTTATACCTTCCAAGTATATCTCATTAATGTATCATAAATTAACTTTTAAAGATTTATGTTCCTCACACTTACAGATTTGAAGGGTCTGTCACACATTCAAGTGTTATAAACTAATAGCCATGGTAAATAGTACTTAATACTATTAGCATTGCAAAATACTATTGTAGAGAACTATATTGCCACATTGTAGCCAGTCTGTGAGATTTCTACCTGTAGATGTTGGTAGAGTCCCAGTAGAGTATTCCAAATATTGTCCATTTGTCCAACAATTATGTGAGGTGGATGTTCCAGTCTATACATGAAAGATTGATAGCAATGATCATGCCATCTCTGACCATATAAAGATGGAGTCACTTTTGAGCATATATTCTCAATAGCAAACAGATAGATGGAGGTCTGCCATGTCTGAGACCCCCAAACAGTTGAACATTGGAATTTTAATATTATACTGACTATATGTTACTTCACTTTTAAATCTCTGTCTTATTCTCCAATTTTCCCTCTTCAGTCTGGTAAAAAGTAGATAGATACAACATATACATGTCCAAAAGGGGCTTATAAACTAACATTCCTGTTTCTGTACTACTACATTACATGACGGTTGGCATATGGCAATGTCGCTAGTTATGGATGACTGAAGAGAAATGATAGTTATCATCTGATGGTAAAAATGAAAAATATTGCTATGCATGCATAAATAATTTACAATGAGTCAGTGTTTTTAAGCAATTCTGACATAAATAAAAGTAAAATAAACTGATTTTGTACACAATAACTTTTTCACTTTATGCTGCAGTCATCTGGAGCTTATCAGTTAAAAGATCATAGTTTATTTTCCAGTAATGTGTACCTTGTATCTGCTTTGATCATCTAGATATTGCACCCGATCACATTCTTCATCAGAACACATTTATCATATCACACACATTCAAAGAGTGTTATTAAAATAAAATATTCTTTCCACGTTAAACCTTGTGCAACAGCTGAGAGAAACCAGATTCACAATACATAGGTAGGAAATGATAAATGGCAGGTTTTATCTTCTGGCAAAAAGAAAATTCCTTCTCTTGCACTAGTGTTTGGATGATGATCACATGACAAGTGACAAAAACAGTGAGGATATAACCATAAATTGACAATATTAGTTTAACTGTGACATCTTCCTTAGGTCATTGTACTTCTGATGTGATGTTTAACTTATCTGTAAGCTATTTGGAGAGTTGTGACCCTTGATTACTGGAGTCTGTTTAATATTGCTTATTTTACAGTGTTCCACAAGTCTGCAACTTTCCCTTCAAATGTGTGCTTTCTGATGGCTGTTGTGTAACTTTCTCTGTGGCATCAGTAGTCAGAGTTCTGGTCAAGAAAATGAGAGGTAGGCAGGTATGTTTTCATATCCAATAAGGCATATGTTGTTTTCTCCTATCAAATCTACCATTACCTTGAAATGTGTTTATCTGTCATCTTTTCCATAAGTGCTTCCCTGGCATGTGTTGTTACAACACTGGTGTTGAGCATATCAGTTATAGAGGCTGCAGTTCAGTCCTATTTATGTGTGACTCTCCTTTCATGGTATCATGTGCTTAAATCCCCTTAAGCAAAACCAGCCCTGAAATAAGTGTGTGCTTTATGTGGAGGAGATTGGCAACCTCTAACAATATATTTCTGGATTTTTCTGCCACGGTTTAACTTGGAAGTTGTGAGATATGTGCTCCTATCACAACTCTAACCTGCTCATTCCATATTTGCTCACCTTGTGTTATACACTCTGTTTGTTTCAACCTTTCATTTAATTCTTTACTATACTCCCATTTCCAAACTATTCTAGGATCAAAATAAATAGACACACCACACTCATGGAATGAATGAGCATATCATTCAATCATATCTTTGTGCTCACACATTATGGTACAACTGAATGGGAACAACATTAACGTACAGCAGCAATATTGGAGAATCGGGACTCCACGTCCAGTGGCAAAAAATGAAGGAAAATCCAGTTTGCTTTCCATTTGAAGCAAAGCTCATCTACTGACAATAGTTGAACATCTTTAGTGGATCAGCATACTTAAGCAATGATTTTTAGTGTTTCATTTCAATTGTTTTGGAGGTTTCAAATAATCTGTGTGTTACATGAATTTTCATAATTTTTTCCACTTATATATAAGCCTTGCATTTGCACAAGTCTTGGTTCATTTACGTAGAACACCTCATTGTCTGGCAACAATGCCAGAGACTTTGAGAAATTCTGCAAAGCCATTCTTGGCAAGAAAAATGAAATTAAGAATTATTTTGCACTTGTATTGCTTCTTTCATTACATTGTGAAATATTTCTGTGTTGTTTATTGTTTTCCTGCACTTGTGCAGAGTTTTAAGTTATATTTTTTTATCTGCTGCAAGGGCTGCTGTTCTGCATTTAAATACACTGTAGCTACTTATTTTCAATGCTTTCATGCATCTGCTTAATCTGCTTAATGTGTGCTTACCTATTTGGCCTTAGGACATAGCTAGTGTCAAACTTACAGCTGCTCTTGTTCATGTGTATATGCAACAGGCTCAAGTCTATGTTCTTCGTGCAGCAGTGGTTAGCTGTGCCCTGTATATATGCAATCACCAGAAGTTGCATCTACCTCAGAAATTTAAAACAGTCCTACGCTACTCATGGAGCAACTAGTTTGCTCACTGAGCAGCATTGTCACATTTAGTTAGGACTATTTAGCTCTAGATTGCATTATTGCAGCACCCTAGACTATTGCTGATCATAGAACATCTGCTTTGGGCACTGGGCATCAACATAGGATAG
Organism: Protopterus annectens; assembly: GCF_019279795.1. Classification (NCBI taxonomy): domain Eukaryota; kingdom Metazoa; phylum Chordata; order Ceratodontiformes; family Protopteridae; genus Protopterus; species Protopterus annectens. Next base: position 1,761,110,427 of record NC_056737.1, on the reverse strand, counting down.
GTCAGCTGTAAATTACACCAAGTAAGCATTCTTCCCTCACCCGGTTACAAACACCCTCCACTCTATTCCCTTGTAAAGCACACATTAGGACTGCAACCGTGGATAGGCAGTTTCCTGCTATCTCTGCATCTAGCTTGGTGGATATGGGCATCATGAGGCAATATAGGAATTGCCTTGTGTACATTGCCTACCACTTAACTGTGGAACAGACAAATACAGTATGTGATAGATGCAGTTTCAGCGTCACTGGGGTTTAGATTCTCACATGCAGATGCATAAAACAGCAAATACGTTGCCAGTGACACACACACACACACACACACACACACACACACACACACACACACACACACACACACACACACACACACACACACAAGCTCGCATGCACGCACGTGCACACCACCCACTGCACTTACAAAGGACCAGTCACATAGACTCAAATATGTAGAGGTGTTCACATGTAACTTATCCAAACCTCAAAGGCCTCTCAGACCCAGTCATCAGAAACTGCATTCACACAAACAAGATGACTCCCACCACAACACATAAAACAGCATCTCATTGTATCTCAAATACCATGTCTGTAAGGCATGACACCACACAACACAATATTTTGGTCATGTCCCACTCACAAGGCTGGATAAGCAGAAGGTCACAGTTAATTGCTTGTCAGGGACCGGGATCCACCAGATCATGCAAGCACTCAATTCACTACACCCAAGTACTAGTATGACTCAGTCATAGTTGATATGGGCATAAATGACCTGAGATGTGCCTCCCTAAACTACATGAAGAGAGACAAGATTGAGCTCTTAGAATATCTGTCACAGAGAAGTACAAGCCTAGTATTAAGCAGAATTCTTCCATCGCCAAGGATGATACCACAGTAGCAACAGAAAGTGACTGACTTTAATAATAAAATGCTTAGCTACTGGTGTCATTCCAAAAGGGTCCAATACTTTTCAGCCTGGGAGAACATGATTGACAGGCTACCCTGCTTTTCCAGGGATGGTCTTCACCTGTCACCATTAGGCTTTTGGATATCGGTCAGTACATTATCCACCCCTTCAGTGTCTTTACTATTAATTGCCAAACAGGCAAACCTTCCAACATAGCAAAATCTACTCATGATAAGGTAAAGGTATCACTGCTCAGTATTAGGAGTCTCAACAAGAAACTGCAGTTCCTGGAAGCACTGCTCACATTAGAAAATGTTGACATCTATGCAGTTACTGAAATATGGTTCAAAGCCAGCACTTCAGCAGTGCATGGCAATAATGCCTTTTATGCATTTTGATCACCTACTGCACAGGAAAGAGCAAAAGGAGGAGGTGTGTTTATCTACATAAGGGATAGGCACACCATAAGACTGGTTGAACAGTACAACATGCTTGAGCTGCTCTGTGTCCAACTAACCATGTGAAAAATCCATTTCCATATTTTTGCTACCAACAGGTCCCCCTCCATGAACCAGGAAACTCATGCATCATATCTGAAGTTACTTGAATCACTTACCATTCAGCCCAATACCCTTCTTATGGGTGATTTTAACTAACCCTGCATTAAATAGGAAGCATGCATAACCACTAACATGCAGGGACAAAGATTTCGAGACTTTGTCAATGCAAATCCCCTGGAGCAGCTAGTCTGCATTTCAACTAGGGGTGCAAATATCCTAGACCTGGTACTCACAAATATGGGAGAGCACTGCAAACCCAAAGGTGTGATGCCCTCACTGGTTAGATCAGATCACAAAGCAGTCTCCCTTGAAATAAATGTAAAACTAGACCCCCACCTAACCTCAAAACCTTTAAGTACTTTTCTAAGGCAAAATACCTCCTATTAAGTGATGGCTTGGGTAGTTTCCTAGCTCCTCCATACTCAGAAAACACAGAAACCTATCTGGAGGTGTACACAAAAGCCCCGCACAGCCATATAAATAACTGCACAGAAACAGCATTAAAAGACCTAAATAAGGCTAGATCAAACCACAAAGCCAAGCCACCCTGTTGGATCCCTGTGATTAGTAGGTTGTACAACAAAAGAAAGAAAACCTTGTCCAGACATAACAGAGGGTGTGCACAACAGAGTAAATCATCCCTCATTAGTGTAAACAAGCAAATTAGGGAGCTAGTCAAGTCATCAAAAGCAAATTTTGTGGCAAACATAACCTCTCAAGCAAAGGAAAACCATAAGATATGTTTCAGTTATCCACAATCTTAAGTGTAACACCCAAAACTGTGTGGAATTATTTGTAGACACCAACACCCATACTCAGCCAAAAGATACAGTAAATCTGGTGGTTCATAAATTCAGCTCAAATGTCACCTCCCCAACACCTCCGATTGCCCCGTACGAAATACTGTCCACCATTCCTCCACCAGTTATAACCAAAGAACAGGTTGCCACTGCACTCTCTAAAGCTAAAAACATGTCTTTGATCATTCGGATGGCATATCTGAATGCCTCTTAAATAGCTTGAAACAGAACCTATCAGGCCACTGAGATCTCTGTTTAACCATAGCCTCCAAAACTGGCTTTTTCCCAGTGGAGTTATGACATACTGCTGGCATCTGCATCCATATCCTACAGAATTTGTTATGTTTTTATCACAAATTCATATAATTACTTGCTTTTGCAGGCTGCATGAGCAGAAGAAAAGGATATGCATTCAATTGTTTATACTATTTGTGCATTCCAAGCACATACAAATCAGGCAATACAGAAAATACCGATACTTTTGCACCATAACAATCACTATAAAAAAACACTACCTCCACAGCAGCAGACATATATAGCTTGTTTACCAAATATATTTGACTGTACTAAAACAGATCTGAATTTAAATTTTGTAATCTTATTTTGTATTGCGTCTAAGATGCAACGAAAAATAATTTATTTTAGATCTTCAATGTAGAGTTTCTTTTAAATGCCAACCAACAGTAGTTCAGTATCAGTAAGCCTGTTTGCAATGTGTCTTGCTGATATAGTTAGTCATCATAGCAGCTTGAATACAAAACAGTTTTTGAAATGGATCATTTTCTGAAACAGCCGTGTGACTTTTTCTTTCAGTCTTGTATGTTATGTAAGATACAATGAAAAACCTATTTTGGAGTTTTAAGGTAAGTTGTCTTTAACTGCCTCGTGCTGCCACTGAATACTAGTTAGGTGGCAGCTGACCTGCTTTTATTTGACTTGGAGTGGTGTAACAAGCTAACAAATGTATCATGTCTTCTCAGTTTGATTACCAACAAGCCCCATTTTTTTTTAGAAAGAATGCACTTTTATGCAGAATATTTCTGATATGAAGCATTTTCAGATATTGTAGGGATATTTTGATTTCAGTTTTGTAAAAAAAGAAGTCTGCAAGTGGCACCTAACATTTATAGTGTTGCAAATTCATATGTAAGATGCAATAATATAATAAAACTTGACTGTGCGCTGCTTGTCTCTGTAATTTAAATATCTTATCTATGAGTATGCATAGAATGTGTTAAGTAGGTGTCCATGATATTGACCAGATGTCCCTGATTTTCAAGAAAAGGTGTTCCCGATTCTCTCCTCTGCAGGTTAAGAAGTATGATTCCTATCCATGCATCATCTTTGTTATTAATGGCATCCCAGAATGATTTCAACTTACCTGAGTCCAACAGCATGTAGAGCACATCAGTCTCTGTCCACTCTCACTAAAGAAATGTGCTTGATAAATCCAGGTATTAAAAGATTATCCTCGTTGAGGGCAGAAAATGTTTTTTTAAACACCTTTATTGAATCGCGGTGGTGCAGCGGTAGCATTGTTGCCTCACAGCAAGCAGTTGTCCCATTCGATTCTTAGCTGGAGTGCCGGGAGTGCCTTTTGTGTGGAGCCTGCATGTCCTCCCCACGGTTGGGTGGGCATTCATAGGACATGCATAAATAGGCATGCCTTCGTTGAAGGTTGAACGTCGAGCTGGCACCTCGGCGTTCATCAAAATCTACTGCCAATCATTAGCGGACCAGAGTTCGCTGTGGCGACTCCTAACCGGGAAAAGCCGAAAGACAACAACATTGAATTATCACTTGTGACATAGGTAAATTTAATCAAACTGTATTAACAAGTTCCCATTTACAAACATTATACTTCACATATATTGCTATATATCTTATAACCTAAGAAACATTACATACATTATTTAATTCCTGCCTTTTTTTAAACAAGAAACATCTTTATTAAACCATCACTTATGAAGCAGGTAATCATACACAATCCACATTGACACAATCCTAGTTGCAAGCATTTTACATCACAAGCCATATTGAAACCCTCCCAGATGCAAGCATTGTACATCACTTATAATCTACCAAATCATTTCAGTCAAAAAATATATAGTTCATTTAAGTCCTGCCTTCTTTTAAACCACATTCTTCCTCTGTATGTATTGTACCAACAATTCCCATTTTTCCTATGTAATTTGATCCTAACCTTTTCTAAAGATCTCAGTTCCAGTTGTCTTATCTCTGTTACTATATTCACTACTTCTAGTATAGTTGATTTATTTTTTTATTTTTTGTTTTTTATTTTAACATTTGTTGACCTGGAAAGTCTGACTAGGACAGAGCCTATTTTCAGTTGGAGGCCCAGGGAGAAACGCTCCCGATACATGTCTTTAGAACCTTTAAAAGGTTTAGATTTTGATTTCCAATTTCTAGTAATTTCTTTTTTGGCAGCTACCATTATTAGACACAGCAAGGCATTATCATGTCTAGGCAATTCTGATTCTGCATCATAGCTCAGAAAAATCATTTCCCACATCACACCAATCTGCCAACTCAGCATCTCTGACAGTGCATCCTGCTGCATGTGGCAGTTAAAATCAACTCAGAAAATATATTCCCAATTATCTCTTTCTTCTCTGTCGTACCTCCAACATTTGCTGTCTGAGTGAGGAAAAATTCACTGGATTCTACTTGAGGTATAAAAATATCTATGTAAACATTTCCAAGTAGAAATCCTAAAGCTTCTAGAGTTTGTTGCATATTTGGGAGACATACATATATCCTCCCATTGTCTCTGTGAATTGCTTATCCAATCTGTCTTCCCAATCCTTTATAGCCTTCTCTGATTGATTCTTCTAGTTATCATGCAATATTGTATATGGTCTATTAATTATGCCTTTTTTAATGACAGCTTCTGTCCTAGATTCTACTAAAAACTCTACCAGTAGTGCTGGTCTTTCATTTAGGACCCCCCCCCCATTTCTTTCTTTTTGCCTATACTCTGATATCAGTTCTAGATATCGAAGGCAATCTCTAACCTGCAGTCCAAATAAATTATTTGTGTCTTCCCATGCAATTATCCTTCCCTCTCTAGTTATTTGCTCCCAATACCATGGTTCCTTTGCTACTTTTCTGCAATACATTCCAGCCTCCTCTTGCCTATTGTCTATATCCCTAAGTGCAGTCATCCCTATCAGTAGAATCTCCTTTCTCCAGTCCCATGTTGGCTTAGTTTTTAGAGTACTTTCTGCTACTTTATAGATATAATATTCTGAATGATTATTGTTATTCTCCTTAAAGGTCTGGATCCAAAATCCCATTCTCTCCTTGTTTTTTGAGTTCCCACCTGTTTCATCATCACCCCTTTCCACTTTGAATTACAGTTGTCTGCTTGTGCTGTTTTTAACAGCCTTAACTTTGTAGCTCTAAAATACCCCTTCAAATTGGATAATCCCAATCCATCCTGTTCTACTGGAAGAATCAGTTTATTCCACTTGACTCTTGCTGTCTTACCTTCCCAGATAAAGTCCTTCAGCTCTTTATTAATTGCTATACACAACTTCTCCTTTTATTGATAAAAATATGCTTGACCCAAGGGCAGTAAATGTTATGTCCATCTAACCAATCTCAGTCTAAGGGTTAGGTTTCCCTGTCCCATATAATCACCTCCTATACTTGAAGGACATCTTCAGGATTATCTGCCATTTCCTGATTCAAGTATAACTTCATCTTGGCTTTAGTCTTATAAATGCCAGATTCTTTATAGCCAACAGCCTTATTATACAACTGCCTCTGCTAAACTCTGTCAAATGTATCCAGCATGCCCTAAAAGAATCAGCATATCAGAAATAACTGACTTATTAATTAACTGATTACAATAACCTGAAGGCTGGCAAAATAGCTTGTGCTAATACTGCTTTAATGGAAACTGATGATAAATCTGTTTTAAATTGCAAGAAAGTCTCTGAAGTTGTGGACCTGGATAAAGTGCACCCCAATGTGCTAATAGGGAACTTAATCAGAAGCAATAGTGCAGTTGTTTAATTATTCTTCATTCTTTTGTGGTACTGTTGATGATGAGGTATTATTCTGGTTTATTTAAAGTTGTAATTTTGTTTGTTCTGTAAATTCTCTGAAGGCTGTATAAAGTCAAAGTGCTGGGATATTATGTTTTGAATAATGTACATTTTATCCAGTCATTGTTGTGTATTTAATCATTTATTTATACTAGTTAATTATGCACATTTATTGTTGTATATTTAATAATTAATTTATTTATATAAGTTGTGTACATTAAAAGGGGCTATTAAGAAAGAAGCACAGCACACATGCACTGTGGTAAATAGTGAGAGGAGGATAACATGCTGTGGTCCAACGTGGATTAAACATGAATAGGTGCTAGTATAGTGTGACCATACCAGGGCTAGTCTTCATAATGACAGTCACTGTACAAACTATTTAACCACACTATATCGGTTTAGTGCTGTGTCCTACATACCTTGTTATGTAGTTTGCAATGAACCACAAATATCTTACTCCAGATTTCTGAAGCATGCGTGATATCAGATGTATCTAGGTTGCAGAAGTGAGCTTTCAACAGACTGAAACCACATTTGGCAACATTATGTGTCTGACAGTGCAGTATTGTATACTATCTCTATTGTGGTCTGTGGGTTGTGGATGGGGGCCATTAGACACAGTTTCAAGGCATATCCATAATCAACTGCAACACATAATAGCAAAAAACATCTTTTTTTTTTTGAAAACAACTTTATTGAATTTTCAATAAAAGAACCAAATACAAAAGATGTTCAAGTATATTCAATAGAAAAGTTAAACAATTTATAACTAACAAAGGAACATAACTATTTATAATGACGCTCAGATGTATATCAGATTTTAATAAATATGTTTTTCACAGTTAATATTTTTCTAGCAAATCAAATAACGTTTTCCACAAACTTATTTTGTTTATGTTTTTATTTGTTCTTGACTTGATAGTCGATAGCTCTAGATTGCAGACTTTGCAGTGAGAAGTATTTTAAATTCTCGAAATGATGGAGGAGAATCAGATTTCCAGTTGATTGTTATTATTTTCCTTGCTACAGACAGTACTGTCCATATTATTGTATATTTAATTTTATTAACACTTTGATGCATTGGAGTGTTAAATAATATTAAAGACTTGGTTAACATAAAGTTATCTGTAAACAAGCCTTGTAAGAAACAATTTATATCTTCCCAATATTTTGTTAATAGTATGCAATCATAGAACATATGTGACCAGTCAGCTTTCAATATCTTTTTACATCTCTAACACATGTTTATGTTCTTGTTGAATTTGTTAATGATATGTAGTATAATGAAGGATCTATGCATAAATTTCTAAGTATAAATTCTCCACCTTAAAGAAGATGTAGTTTTATAAGCTGATTCTAAAATATTAAGTTTATCTAGATTGTTGGGAAGATGAGAATTAATTGTTTTAAAGTAGTCCCAATATTTTCGAGGGTGTTGATTTGTTTCATCTCTTAATATTTTACAAATATGTGATAATGTAATATTAGCAATATTTGCATTTTGAGTGCTTGTAATTAGAAATTATATTATTTTTGGTATAGATTGCATTAAATCTCGGGGCATTAAGTCTAAAGCATTTGATAAATGTTGTCTACATTCTTGTAAATGTAACCAATATATGTTTTCTATTTTAAATTCATTTTTCAGGTCCTCTAAAGACTTAATTTTGTCATTTCTCATTAGTTGAGACCAATACATTAAACATTTCTCTTTGAAAATTAACATTTTTGTGAGATCTGTTGAGAGTATAAGGCCTTGAGTGAAGGATATTGGATAAAGAAGAAAGAACCAAACTTTATAATTTGTAAACTTAAAGATATAATTTCTAAATGTTTTAAAAAGAGTTAGCATATAGTTTGATTTATATGATTTAATTGATTGTCTTATAAAAAATCTTTTATCATCTATAGGATAGAGTTCTTTATTATTAATGTTTTTTTCATTATTTAGCGAGATAATAGAATCCCAACATAATAAAGTTAAGTTTAATTTCCATTTAGAAGAATAGTTGTTGTTAATTAATAGGGAAATAGTTTTAATAATAGAGGACATTGTATATAATTCCAGATTTGGAAAAATTATACCTCCTTTTGTCCAATCATACATGTGATAATTTAAAGCCATTCTAGGCTTATTAGGATGGCAAAAGAATTTAATCATTAATGTATTGAATTTTTTTTATTATAATTTTGGAAGGAAATAAAGACAACAATTGAATTATGTAAAGTATTTTAGGGAGGATAATCATTTTGATGATTGACAGTCTTACTTCCATAGTAAATAATAGTCTATTCCATTTATTTATTAAAGCTTCTATTCTAGTTAGACAGTTACTCTAGTTTACCTGAGCAATATTTTTGATATTATTTGTAATTACTATTCCTAAATATGTTATTTGATTGTTCTGAGGGATATATTTTTTTGTATTTCTGAGGAATTGTAATGCCTTCTATATTACCAAGAAGCATCTTGGTTTTATTATTGTTAAAAGTTAGACCTGCTATTTTTTGAAACTTCATAATATTGTCAAATACTGCTGGGATAGATTTATTATTTTCTTCCAAAGTTATTAAAATGTGATCAGCAAATAATTGTAGTTTAAAAGAAGTAGTAGAATTCAACTTGAAACCTTCAATTCTTTTATCATCCCTTATTAAGTTGGCCCATGGTTCCATAACAAGTGTAAATAATAGTGGTGACAAGGGACATCCTTGTCTAGTTCCCTTTATAATAGGTATTTTCTCAGAAATGGTAGTACCAATTTTAATATAAGCTTGACTATCTTTATATAAATTGAATATAAGATTTGTAAAATTATTAGAGAAATTTACCTCTTCTAAGAGTATGAATAGGTAATCCCAATTAACTGAATCAAAGGCACAGTTTATATCTAAGCTTATTAGGGTTAAGTTTCTATTTAATGTTTTTTGCAGCATCTATCAAAGTAATTGTTCTTTTAATGTTATCCTAAGTATTTCTGTTAACTATAAAACCAGTTTGGTCTTCAGGGATGGTAAAAAAGTCTTAATCCTTTCTGCATATATGGACATGCATTTTGTAGTCAGCATTTAATAAAGAGATTGGTCTATAAGAAGAACATTTGGTGGGATCTTTATTTGTTTTAATTATCGGAGTAATACAAGTATATTTCCATGATGGGGGAATAATTGTGGTATTTTGGGATAAATTAAAAACTTTGTGTAATAAGTTTAGTGCCGATTTTGGAAGAATCTAATATATTTCTGGTATAATACCATAATTTCCGGGTGCTTTGTTTGATTTAAGTTTTATTTGATTTTGTACATCTTTAAAAGATATTGGTTTATTTATATTAATAGATTGTTCATGTGATAATCTATTTTAATGCATTTAGACATGAAAGACTTAACATAGTCTTTAGGGTTTACCTTTTGTGATTTCTGATTAATTTTATAAAAAAAAATCTTTGAATTCAGATAAGATATTTTGTAGTTCTGAAACTAGTTTTCGCTTTTTCGGAGAATAAATCTCTTTGATATGATTGAATTTTTAAGTCTTTTGGTTTTGTTTGCTAAGATATTTAGAGATCTAGGATTAGTTGAAAAGTTTATAAATTTCAATTTCTCTATGTTAATCATTGTTTTGTGATTTAAAATCTCCAAATATTTATTATTTAGTTTATTTATTTCTTTTTCTTTATTTTTTCCTACGTTATTTCTCTCAGTGTTAAGTTTTAACTTGTCCAGTTTGCGTTGTATGTCTAATAAATCTTTATCCCATGATTTTCTTTTATTATTATGCCATGTAAGTGCTCTTCCATATAAGTATGCTTTTAAAGCATTCCATATATATATATTTCTGAAGTTTCTCCAGTATTATTTGGAGTAATAAAGTCTTGTATCTCTAATAATAAAAATTCCTTAAATTCTTTCATTTTTGTTATGTAAGCTGGTATCCTTCTGATTGTAATATTGTGTATTTTCTTAGTTAATAGTTCAAAGGTAATCGAGTTGTGATCAGATATGGGACATGAGATGACTTTTACTTTTACAAGATCATCTGATAACTCATTTGAGATCAAAACTCTGTCAATTCTTTAATTTGTTTTCTATAAGACTAATGGGTATATGGGAGTGAGTCTGGTGCTGCAAAAGTTTATGTCCTTTAATAAAAATCAATCTGCAAAGTCTTTTAATAATTTTGCAGAGGTGGAAATTTTCCTTGTAACTGTAGTGTTAGTATCTGTATCATTCAAAATACAACTAAAATCACCTGCAATTACGATGCTGCCTTTAGCTAAGCTTACGATCTTGTTTAAATGCTGCTTTACTGTATTTGATCCTATACCTGGTATCCAATATATGTTTATTAGAGTATATATTTTCTTATATAATTCTATTGTGACTGAACAAAACATCCCTTTATTGTCTTTGTATACTTCCAATATTTTAGGTACAGGAAGGGAATTACTCCATAAAATAGCTACCCCTCTTTTTTTCATTATGTTCTGAGCTAGCTAGAATTGAAAAATGTTTGGAGATTAAATTATCAATATCTGAAGATACCAAGTGTGTTTCTTGTAAAAAGACCAGGTATGATTTATGTGTTTTAAGGTATTTGTTTAAACCTCTTCTTTTGCAGGGATTATTTAGACCATTTATATTAATTTAAATGCCTTTTAAAAGAAACATTTATATTAATGTTTGTTGTGTACATAGTTATTCAGTAATTTGTCATCTTGTTGATAATAAATGCTAGAAAACCTTAGTAATAAATCAATATTATACTGTGAGATATTACAACATGTTATTGTGAACAGCAGAAAAGATTGTATCAAATCATTAAAACATAACTTTAATATAACATAACTAACCCTCCCCATTCTGGAGTTGAAAACCCCTAATTTGAGTAGCATAACCACTCAAATTATCGTCCTTTCCAATAGCAACAGTACTCAAGCTACTGTCAATCTTTACTTGTAACTAGGAATACTATAATTGCTAAAATAAAATGGTCATCACTTTATATAGCTGAAGTTTTAAACCATATTGTTATAACATACTACAAGTTTAGTACATTCTATGTAACTTATCCATAAAGATTTAAGCTAATTATAAGATTATTTCTCATAGGTGTGTGTGTGTGTGTGTGTGTGTGTGTGTGTGTGTGTGTGTGTGTGTGTGTGTGTGTTTGTCTTTCGACTTTTCCCGGTTAGGGGTCGCCACAGTGGAACTCCGGTCCGCTAATGATTGGCAGTAGAGTTTTATGTGCTGGCTTGCCGGGCTTAATGCACAACCTTCAATGAAGGAACACCCATTCATGCATGTCATCACACAGTAGATGCTCTAACTGAGAATCAAACGGGCAACGTCTAACTGTGAGGAAGCAACGCTACCGCAGCACCACCACTGACTGAGAAACAATGAAAAGAAAAACAAATCTAATAGTATACTTCAAAGAAGAATGATATCTGTCTGTAAAATGACTCTTTTATAATGTTAAATGGTAGTCTATATGATGTATTTGTCATTAAAATCATGTATCGTTTAAACTATTTCCCTATTAATGATTTTAGATTAGATACAGACTATCTAGGCTTATGAATATATATATATATATATATATATATATATATATATATATATATATATATATATATATATATAAAACAGATAAATAAATTCTTTACTCTGTATATTAACTTATTTTCATTATATACACTTCTAAAATGGATATATTGTTATTTCAATATGCAAGAAAACATGTTAACTAAAGATCACTTAGAAGTATATATACTGTGACACCATTGCATCTCATTAGAAACTTTATGTAATAAGTTTGATGTACAGGAAAAACGATGTCCAAGATGTAAAAACAACCAGGTTTATTGCACAACGCACAACACACTAACGAAGCTACAAACGGTTCACCAATGACCTAGGTTTCGTCATCAAGCACTGACTTCATCAGATTGGTAAACCAGTGTTAACAATTTATATAGCATCTAATTATGAACAAAATTAAATACTTAAATGCACTTGATAAATAACATAATTGATCCCAGAACGAAAAAACACACAAAAAAGCACACAAAAGGAAAAGCAAAACAAACAAACACAAAAAACACTACCTGAGAACACTAAAATACGAAAAAATGCATTATTAATTGATATTTAAAAAAACGCATATATTAAAAATTAATTGTCTATATGAATGACCACTGTACAAATGTACACTAATAATCATTTAAACAAAAAAATACAAAATGTGCATATGTATATGTATATGCTGTAATTATTAACAACAAATATGTTTCAATCTAAGCCATGGCTTGACGGAAAGATATTCCTTTTTTGTGTGTTTTTTCGTTTTGGGATCAATTATGTTATTTATCAAGTGTATTTAAGTATTTAAATTTGTTTATAATTAGATGCTATATAAATTGTTAACACTGGTTTACCAACCTGATGAAGTCAGTGCTTGATGACAAAACCTAGGTCATTGGTGAACCATTTGTAGCTTCGTTTGTGTGTTGTGCGTTGTGCAATAAACCTGGTTGTTTTTACATCTTGGACATCGTTTTTCCTGTACATTCAATGTTTTGCCAGTTGGACTTGTTTCTGAGTTTATGTAATAAGTTTATTAGGTGCCAATTTCTACTAACAGAGTGTAAGGAGGTTAAATGCCTTTGCTGTCTACCATCTAATGGTAAAGATATTTATAGTTTTGTTTTTCATACTACATGTAAGAGAAAAATACAGCTATAACTGAAGGTGCATGCAGTAATCTAACTAAATGTGTATTCAATATGAGGTCAACATTTTTTACAAAATTTGCATTGCGTTACAATGTCAGTGTGGCTATTGCTTGTACAATGCAGTAGTAATATTATATACCCATGTACATGTCAAAATGTTGTTAAAAAGTGTGTCTTTTCATTTAAATCCTTCTTTCCTTTTTTCCCTCCCCTTCCTCCCCCTCCCTTTTTTAAACAATTTTCATTTAACACAGTGTATAGATATAAATGCACATGTACATAAAAACATATATAGATACCCTCATATGATTACATATACATAGATACATAAATACATACACACATACATACATACACACATACATCTACGTATATGTATATATATATATATATATATATATATATATATATATATATGCAAACACAACCACTCATACATACACATGCATATTTTCTTTATCCTTTCGTACTATTAATTGTAGCAAAAAATAAGAATAAAAGTTGAAATAATAATGTTTTGAATGTTTGTGGAGTGCTTTAAAGTACTTTAAAACCTCATCACGGGTAAACCACGTTTTAACATTCCATTTTGTCTGTGCGACGTTCCCACGGGTTCAAAGATCAGATATTTGGTCACACAGACTTGAATGATGTCATCCAGCTGCTTCGTGCTCTATTGAGGAAAAGTTTCTGCTCAAGCCAACTTCTTGGTGAAGAGAGAAGAGAGAAAAAAAAAAAAGACTGTTCTTGAAATAAGCGGGAACTGTAAGTGTGTTTTCCTTTGGAATCACTTCTTAAGAGATAAGCGCGAGACAAACTGTTTCGCATTATGATTGCAATAATATTAATTATGTGTTTCAAATGACAGACCCATATATGTACAGTTCAAAAGCTTTTCTATCAAATCGAGGCTGCCGAAAGCCCCACTGTTCATGAATTGAGAAAATTGCAGATCAGCTGCACTTTTAAACCCACAAAACACATCATGAAGTTAAAGTTCAGTGCAGCCTAAGCAACATCAAGACCATTCTGCCATATTTCTTGTTCTGAAATAACACAAGGCCAATAATCCAGGTTTCATACCTTCTTATAAGCTGTCAGTTTAAATGTTATTCTCAGTGTTGCTCCCTTCAATTAACCCCATGTTATATTATAGTTGCATTCAATTTATCTAGTTAATATATTAGATCATAAGTATCCCAATAGAGCAAATTATTATGAAACATTACTTCTACACACAATACACAATAGAGACACTATTAGAAAGAGAAAGAGAGAGAGAGAGAGAGAGAAAGAAAGAAAAAAAAAACAAAGAAGAAAGAGAAAAAAATACTTAGATTATATTCTATTTTGGAACCATATATGACTAAACAATTATAAACATAACTATAATAAATAAATGGTATTATATGCATATACATGACTTACTGACACAGACATAAAGACACATATACTAAAATAACATAGTATTGAAAGTTGTGCACTTACATGGGCATGAAGACATTGTTTTATTCACAAGTCACTAGATTTATATTAAGAGTTTCTAGTTGAAAAGAAAAATATTATTTTTTTGAACTTTTTCTTCTTTTCCAATGTTTTCCAACTGTCATTTTCTGCTAATCCTTTAAGACTTGCACTTGCCCAATCCATTTCTTCTAATTTTTCAATAATGTTATTAGATTTTATGAAAGTAAGGGCAGTATCCAGTTCTTCAAATGTTTTGATGCCATCTTGCAAGAAGATTTTAAGTCTAGCAGGGAACAGTAGATGAGTTTTTATTTGTGCCTTTTTAAATTCCTTAATGGTAAGAATTGTTGTTTTTTTTGTTATTACTAGTGGAGAATAGTCATTGTCAAAACAGATGATGTTTTGATTTAATTTAATTGGAGCTTTTGCCCAGGCTGTTTTAAGAACTAGTTCTTTGTCATATGTTGATATAAACCTCACTATTACTGATTTAAATGAATTATTCTTACTTGTTTTAGATGTAGTCAAGGATCTGTTAGCCCTCTCAATGCCATATGACAAGAATTCTGGCAGGTCTAAGACTTCTTGTATCCAAGATGTTAGGAATTTGGGTAGATTATTGCCTTTTATATTATCAGGTAAACCAAATATTCTGATATTATTCCTGTGAGACCAATTCTCCAGATCATTCACTTTAGATTGTAAAAATGTATTTTGCTTCAATAAGTACTCTATATTTGTTTCTTCTTTATGTACTCTGCTGTCAATGTCATTAAGTGCTAGTTCAAAACCTGACATTTGAGTTTTTTGTATTTGAAGGTCTTCATGAATCTTTTCCATTTGTTTGGTACAGTCTTTTTTAAATATATCCAGTTTTAGATCCATTTTATCCAGTTTGGTAGATAAATCCTGTACGTTAGTTAGCAATGCTTGTAAATCCTTTCTGAGAGAAGTTTCTTGGTGTGCTGATTTTGAAGTAGCCATTCCACTGCTGATGAGGAGATAAAAAATCCAAAGTATTTTTGACAGGAAAATCACTAAATTTCTTCAAAATTTTTATATGAGGTCGTAGATCTCTATAAGAAGATCTAGTTAATGAAGAAATGAACCTTCTCAAATAACCTTTAGCCAATAATTCCTGTCATACAAATATTTTATAGACAGAGCTGAGTAGAGCTGCTGCTATACTGGGCACATCTTGGCCACTCCCCCTGCAATAACCATCATGAGTGGTCTGCTATCTACATTCATGGTACATGACCTTCCTGGCCTATATTAATGTAAATACCTACTAACCAGATGACCTTGTAGAAATTCAGCTTGTATGAAATGTTGGCATAAGTTTCACATACATGATATGGGGAAATCATGAAAACTGCCTAGAGAGTGCACAGACACATTGCTTATAATAACATTTGCAATCTGCACAACCTGTAGGTTGATAGACTACAATTTCTTCTGGTTAATGTAGGTGATGCTGTGAGGAACAAGTAGATACAATGTAGGGGCAGTAAACACCTTCCAGGAGATCAGGGCGAAGGGCTACAGTGCAGAATGCTCAAGTAGTGATATTTTTCTCATCTGCTCTCCATGAATACCAAAATCCTCCTTCACATTCCGCAGCATCACGTGAAGGAACTGCTGTTACAAACATACATACATACATACAAATATTTCAAACATGTGCATTAATCTCCATCTACCCTGCCAATATACCAAAACACTTGTTCCCATAATAAGTATCCAGGCTGTTCTTAAAAATATCTAAACTAGTACTTACTTTAATGTAATTTGGTAGTCTGCTCGTTGCATCAGCTGTTCTTTCAGAGAACCAATCAGTACACTTTTCATTCCTATAGAATCTTCTACATAGGTTGTCTGATGATTCTCTAGTACTTTTTGTTAACCCCAAACATTCCCAGAGGTAGTTGGCACTAAATGCCCTATATACCTGAATAAGATCTCCTTTTAGATATTTGTAAGAGACACTGTACAAGTTCAGATATTTCAGTCTTTCATTATAACTTAAATCTTCACATCCATGGATACCCTTGGTATATTTCCATTGTACTCTTTCCAGTTTACTCATGCTTGTTTTCTTATAGGGTTTCCATATTGTTATTCAACAATTGTTTGGGTCTAATGTAAATAACAAACAATGACTTCATTATGTTTTCTAGACTTTATAAATCTCTTTATACAACCTATAATTCTATAGCTATCATTAACCAATTGGTTGATATGATTAGAAAAACTCATAGCTGAATCTACCCATATACCCAGGTCCTTAAATGAGTCTACAGTTTCAATCACTGTGTGCTGCATTAAATATTCACCTTTCAATTTATGTATATCACATCTCATATACTTAGTTTTTGATGTATTTATCAGCATAGTATTCTAATTTAGTCAAGATATTTTTCAGAAATGCCTTATCTGTAATACATGTAATCAGTTTACCTAATTTCGATCATCTACATATAGACTGTAGAACACTTCAGGAGAAAAGGTAGGTCTGAAAGATAAATCTAAACAAATATAAAGGCCCAGGACAGAGCCCTGTGTGACACCCTGACTGTAACCAAGGATTTTGCCTCTCCGGTTACTGTATGATACTTGCCATGTCCTATTTTTAAGCCATGCATCTATCCATCTTATCAAGAGTACATCAATACCTAGTTGTACTAATTTATTGATCAGTGTTATGTGTCTGATCCTGTCAAATGCTGAAGTTAAATCTATATAAATTACATCACAACACAATTTTTCATTCATAGCTATTATATTGTTATAGAACATCATGTTACAAGTGGGAACAGATCTGTTTTCAACATATGCATGCTGATATATGGTTTCAAGTCCCAACCTATCCAGTTCTGACAAGAACTTACCCAATATTATCTTCTCCATTACTTTTGCACAACATGAAATTAGACTTAAGGGTCTATATGACTCTGGGTTTGTCCCCTTTTCCTTAAAAACAGGTTTAATAATCACGTCTCCAATCTTGAGGAATCTCACCATATTTATATGACCTAGTGAATAATAGATATAATGGTACTGTAAGTTCTTTTTGAAGTGTTCTCAGGTCATTGTTACGAATTCCTTCCATTTCTTTTATTTTTGTCATTCAGCTTAATCAGGTATCTTTTCTTATGGCAATATGCTGTTGGATTTGTGAAGCCAATGCCTTTATGCCTTTAGAACTACAAGTGTGTTCCTTGTTGGATGATGCATTATTCATCGTACTATGGATAGTTAATGCAATGCAAGCCTTCATGTCCACTAGGATTGGCAATCGACATATTCCTCTTGATTTCCTGTGAGGATAGCACATTTCCACAGTGATTTCTCTTTCTACATGCTCATTGTCATAGGTTCATATGTTCATAGGTTGGTACTAGGCTATCAGCCCTAGGGCCTATACAAGCCTAGCCATAACAATTCCCTGACTATTTCTTCCCACACTATTTACTTCCCTGGACCCCTGTCTAGTAGGACGATTGATGTGATCCCCAGGGTGAATTTCCTTTCTCCCATCCAATCATCAAGGTTGTTTTGTTTATGGAGATGATACTATGTTTTGTTCATGGAGATGATACTATGTCAGCCACTGATGGACTCTTTCTGTGCCACTGTGAATAGCAGTGTAGTGTAGTGTGCAACATCACAGACGCTGGCTCCAATGCTTGGCAATAACGCACGCTTACCAGTTAAGGCAGACAGCACTCTTATCATGTTTGTATAAGCAGTATACCTGTTCATTGAAAAATGATAGTTTTCATATAAGCTGATCTCTGTTACAGCTTATTGTGCTGATTTTATAAAATTCTGAATCATGCCACTATGTTTGATTTTCTTACTAGCATACACAGCGGTTCTCATTAGCATATTGCCTTGACAATTACATGTCATTATGTGATAATTTGCATTTAATGCATATAGTGCTATTTCCTGCTAGAGTGGTCTTGTTTTGTCTATCTCTAAATCCCTCCCTCCCTCTGCATAAATGCTCACTCACTGTCCTATTTCAGTTAATGCAATTTATTTGTTTGCAACTACACCGAAATGTTGTTTAAAGTTGAATGTACACAACTGAAAAAAAAATTAAACAAACAAACATAAGAACGCAATTGTTATTTAGGTACAGGATAGCTAATCAAGAAACAAACAAGTTGCTTTGTGATGAAAGTCTGGCAGAAAGGTAAAACTAACTCAAGTCTTGAAAGTTACTAGTATTTAAAAAATGTAGCTAAGACCCAGATAAACATAGGCTACATAATTTTTACATTGACTTAAAAATACAGACCAGAAGGTTTTCTAGAACGCAATTTCCAGACCCATTCAAAGCCAATCAAAACTTCCTCTCTTTAGAAATTCACTATAATATTTCCTGTAAATTTAACTTAAATTTCATAAATGCAGCCAACTCCCTATCAGAACTATAAACTACAATTACCAACCCCCAACTCTATATTATAAACAGACACAAACAGTCTCATTCTCTCACCATTTCTAACCAATACCATAAGAAACATGTTTAAATGTTAAATCCAACCACAGTAGCACCAAGCAACCTGCCAGTTAAATGTTTCAAAAACTGCTGACAAAGCTAGAGAATAATTAGTTTCCATCCTAAATGATTGATCCTTAGCTGAATTATATATTTTGTTTATTTGTAAGCAATCTTGTTTATAATACCACTATACAATAGAGGTGCCATCTTTCAGCTGTCCACTTTCAGACCAATTATTATGATATTGTCACTTTCAAAAATATTACAAATGCATTCACAGACTCTTACTCATCTATTTGACAGAAATGTGATCTCTCCAATACAGCATGATTAAAGGATAACATGTAAAGTATATAAAATGACAAAACTATTATTCCTAAATACTATATATTACATAACTCAGCCAAGAAAAACTTGTTGACTCTGTGTTATTGGACTTTTCTAAAGCATTTGGCAACATCTCCTCTGAATTGCTGTTTAAACAACTTGCAGACTCAGGCCTTAACAGAGACTTATTAAAATGATTCGACAGCTGCCTTGACAGAGAATTCAGAGTATAAAATGGCAAAACACATTTTCCTGATGTCTAACTATTTTAGTAGGAGTTGCAAAAGTATCCGTATTAGTTTTCTTATTAATAACATCTTAATAAGCAATATGCATTCGGTCAGAAAAACATGCTTGGGGGAATTCAATAAAGCCTACATGGATTAATTTTCTATGTAGGTATAGTGACATGGAACTTACATGGAAGTAAGCAGACATGTGATCCAGTAAACAGAGCTAAGGGGAGTGTACGAGCATGCCAACACGGAAGTGTCTGTGGCATGCAAATCACCTATAAGCATGTGAATTGCATACATATGAGGGTATAGAGTGATCCAGCAAGCAGATAGGCAGTGTGCAGATCCCATGTTGGTGTCAGAAGTGTACACAGAAAAATTCCATGTACATGAAATTAAAAAGTGAACAGGGGCTGCAAATGTCCTTTTAGAAGATCAGAAATAGCAAAGCAGACACAGATATCTGCAAAACTATGCTCTGTGTATCCAAAAAGTAATGAAAAAAATTTTTAAATATTTTTTTTAATACTTTATAATGTTTGCACACCATGCAGCAGTGCGCAAACATGCCATTATGCAAAAAAAAAAAAAAAAAAAAAAACAAAGTGTAAACACATAAAAAATAAAATATGTGATAATGTATTATAGGGCCTTGCACTGAGTATGTACAATGGTAGATGTCAGTGATTGTTAAAGAGGCAGGTCCGGGAATAGTGTACTATCCAAGCTGTGTGCACAGATCTGTATGCAAATGAGCTGAATAGCAAAAATGGTTATCTGTGCCCACAGATCAAACCCATGTAGCCCCAGAACCATATTGGTGTCCACAGTAAAGGTAGCTGACATAAAAAAGGGGTGTATCTCTATTTCTTTAAGCACATTGTAGCACAGCAGTGCCTAATTGCGCACTACGCCACTTAGCTGAGTGGGGGGGGGGTTGTGTCCAGTGCTGCTGAGCTTTGTTTAGCTTTGGGGCAAGTGTTTAAGCTGGTTTGAGCATATTTGTGTGGTGTGCCACTGTGCTGAGTGTGCCAATTCATGGGGTATGTCTATTGACTACTGAGCATTGTTTATACCTGCAGCACGGGTTTCATGCTGTGCTGTAGTGCTTAGCAAGGAAGGGTGTCAAAAAAAGAAATTTGCTAAGAAAAGCAATTATATATAAATTTCTGATGACCCCTGTTCCACCTAAACTGGGCTACTCCAACCCCTCAATGTACTTGGCAGGTGGAATGCATCACAGTTAGCCAATCACACAGGCTGCATCTGTAACAGAGCACTATAAAGTATACATACACCTTACAATCTGATTTCCCCCCCATACTCTGCAACATTGGAGTATAGACTTGGGAATCTAAGTGAGAGAATGCTAGGGGCTGCTACAGCTCTGCAACATCTGCATGTGGTAGATGCTGAGGTCAGTGCTAATGCTGCTGCTGACAATTGGCCTAGACTGAGAAAGAGATGAGTGTTCAGGCCCAGAGTAACCTTCCAGGAGCTACATGAGCTGGAGATTGTAGAGCACTACAGGGTGAACAGGGACATATTACAAGAACTCACTGAGCTCTGCCACCCTCATCTCAGACCCAGAGCCAACAGAGGGGAACCCATCCCAGTGGAAACAAAGATATGTGTAGCCCTTATGATAGTAGCTACAGCTACTTTTCAAAGACCAGCTGGGGACATGATGAGGGTCTCACAGACATCAGCATCCAGGGAACTCCACCAGTTCTTTGATGCCATGCAAACACATGCCAGTTAGCACATTTATTTACCCCGCACCCTTGAGTAGATGGCCAGAAGTATGCATATCTTCTACCATGTAGCACACTACCCTGAATTACTGGGTGCCATAGACTGCACTCATGTCCACATCAAAGCACCACCCCATGAGGAGGGTAGAGTCTATGTCACCTGCAGGGTTTATCACTCCATCAACTGCCAGGTCATGTGCAATATCCAGGGCATTATCATGAATGTGTGTGCTGGCACCCCTGACATTTATCACGACTCCCATATCTGGCACGCATCACAGCTGTACCAGATGTTTGCCAGGTGGGACATCCCATATGACCATCTACTGGGGAATGCTGGGTATGACCTGGAACTGTGGATAATGAAACCCAACAGAAATGCACACAAAATTACTGAAGAATGCCATAATGAGGCACATGCACAAACTAGGAACATCATAGAGCATGTGTTTGGGTGGCTCAAGTCCCGCTTTCCAGTGCATCAGTATATCTGGTGGAGCCTTGCAGTACTCTCCAGCCACATGTGTACAGATGTTCACAGTATGTGCCATGCTGCACAATATGATCTTGTGGAAACAGCTGCGGCAGGATCATCATAGGGAAAGGACACACAGCCCCCCATCAGTGCCTAGGTCACCACAGCCACACCCACAGGTGGACTCAGATTATAGATCACAGCAGTATACCTCTACACCACCTGAGGCTGTCCCTGTAAGCAGATGTAGGTGTGCCCAATATGCCTTGGCCAAGAGGCAACGCATAGCACATGCACTGACAACCTAGGGTCCTAGGAACTGACGCCTTACTCAGACTCACATACATAGTAAAATGGATGCCAGCCACATGCATCAGACAGAGTCAGCCCTAACATACATTTTTGTCAACTGCTGAGTTTACAGGGTAAGTCACTCTCCTACACAACAAATGTACGGGGTACTAGACTATGGTAGCATATGTATGGACCTGCTGCATGTATGCAAGTGGATACAGTGGGCTACTGGGCAACTTGCAGAGATCTAGCAACCACTTGGGAAAACAGGTACTCTGCTCAATACTGAGTACCCCATAATATTCATTAGGCCATTTGGCTGGAAACCCCACTGCATTATGCAAGGAAAATGCCAAACAGCATGGTCATAGGACAGATGCACAACTGTCAATGCTAGAGTCCCCTACTGCCAACACATCTGTGTTCCCATATAACTGCAGTAACAGAGTATGTTTGCAAGGACTATCAGCAGACCACACATTTCTAGGGATATGACATACAACCTGGCCACATCTTTTACCTACAAAATGCAGCGGTCAGTGTATGTCTGTATTCCATTGAAAGTGTGAGGAATTAAACCTCTTTCTCTCTCTGGTGGCTGGTGTGGCTCACTAGGCTAAGAACATTACCATGGATGATGGTGTTGATGGTTTGAAGCTGGCAGCATCTACATCTTTTGCATGTGAGTTACTCGTATGGTAGGAGTTCCACAGACTGTCATAACACTGCAATCTGTTACTGCAAGACAGCTGGACAAAGCCAGAGAAAATGTGGAAACAGAGGGCCAAACCTACAGGCAGACATTATACATGGTCTGAGTAACCTAGAAGGGAGCCAGTATATCAGCAGGTTGCAACAGGTCAGACTAGCTGTACCAGAAAACCACAACTGTATGAGGAACAGAGCAGACATATGGGGCAATTCTATGTACAGGGAGAGGTATGCAAACTGTCACTCTGAATGTGGTGTTACAACATGTACCCCTGTCACATCAAATCTCTCAACCTTTTACAACAACAAATCTGGCCAAAGTCATGAATATAAGTGGGAAAAAAGGCCCCAAAATAGAGGCAAGTGTTAAATATTGCACTTATAAATATAAAGAATTGATAGAATCATAGGTCTTGCATTACCATGAATCTCCCAAAGTGTCTGCAGTCTGAATCTCAAATGTCTGTCATTATTTCCTAACATCACTCTTCAATGATTTGCCACTAATGTGCTAGAAAACCACCATGTTATGTATCAAGGACCACAGATGTGAGGCAAATATCTGAACTTTCTGTGCAAATCTGTACAGTGGATAGGTATGAGTCATGTATTCCATTCAGCAAACATCCGGGGAATACCTTGGACAAAATATCAGGGAGGTGCTGGAGTGTGCAAACAGGTGCAGCATCCAATGGTCTGCAGCACACAAAATACCAGACTGGAATGCAGGTAAGTCTGGCCTGGAGTCAGCTTATAAGTACTGAAAGTTGCACTGGCCATGCTCCTACACTTAGCTAACTTGAGCCCATGTGTCTTGCCACTTCCACCCA
Organism: Protopterus annectens; assembly: GCF_019279795.1. Classification (NCBI taxonomy): domain Eukaryota; kingdom Metazoa; phylum Chordata; order Ceratodontiformes; family Protopteridae; genus Protopterus; species Protopterus annectens. Next base: position 1,761,086,742 of record NC_056737.1, on the reverse strand, counting down.
AAGAACAGTTATGTGGAAATATGTCTGTGCATACAGACAGCTATGTATGTCTCCCCTATCCCCCTCCCACATAATTACTCTAGCTATCAGTATGTGGCACATATATATTGTTAAAAAGATATGTATATACACACACATATATATATATATATATATATATATATATATATATATATATATATATATATATATGTATATATATATATATATATATATATATATATATATATATATATATATACAGAGAGAGAGCTAAATAATGTGTGGACTGATATAGACTCTCCACACATATTTACATAACACATTTACATAATGTACACACACACAGCAAGAGTTAGGATGACATCCCTGTTATACATATGTGTGTGTGTGTGTGTGTGTGTGTGTGTGTATGTATACACACACACATATATATATATATATATATATATATATATATATATATATATATATATATATATTTAGATTTGTATGTGTGCGTGGGGATGTACAAATGCCTCCACTACCGGGGTTATCTGCACTTACAAATCACAACAGTTGTCTGATTTTTACACACCAATGCCGCAAAAGGACATCATCCACACAACCAGTGCCTGTGGAATGTCACACTGTAGACAGACAACAGTGAGCAGGTAGTTTAATGTGCGATGGTTATAATGCAGGCCTTAGACAGGCCATATTGCCCATGACCAATTGTCCAGCTACCAAACTACAACTAGCCAGACATGGCCATACCAGATAGTGTACACACATGGCAGGGGTATTAACAGATATCCCACTCCTATGACACTAAAGACAATAACAACAGCACACTGGAGCACTCTTCAGGCCATGCTTGCTGTATAATACATAGGTTACTTTGGGTAGTCCACAAGTAATGTGGCTGCATCCACAAATACAACAGACATGGCCTGTGGCACATGGAGTAAGTATTGCAAGCTATAGTGTGTACAATTAGATAGGTAGAGGTTCTAATCTCACAACAGGTACCCCTGTGTGTGTATACAGATATATCCCCTGCAGCAGCAAAGACATGCCCATCTGGCCTATATCTGTGTAATAGTTAATCATTTTATGGCCATGTGACTCGCTGCTTTCCTCAACAGTGGCCTACTTTACAAAGCCTGCTGATGGCATACATCTTAACAGCACTAGCTGACAATCTACTTTCAATTAATCTCTGTGGTGCATTACAATAAGTACTTGATAGGTAGGGGCTCTAATCTCACAACAGCCCACTGTTTGTGTGTGTGTGTGTGTGTGTGTGTGTGTGTGTGTGTGTGTGTGTGTGTGTGTGTGTGTGTGTGTGTGTGTGTGTATATACATGTATCCATCTGCAGCACTGTGGACAAGTGCATACGGACAATCTCCACACAATGGATTTACATTTTATGGGCCTAAGCAAGCTGCTGGCCTCTAAATGTCCTTAACCAATAAGGCTTGCTGATGTCATCCACTTTAAGAGTACTAGCTGGCAATCAAAAATCAGGTAAACTATGTGATCCATGTGATAACTACTGTGAGCAATAGTGTGCAATAGTAGATATGTAGGGGTTCAAGTCTCCTACCACCTAGCTGTGTGTGTGTGTCTGTGTGTGTGTGTGTGTGTGTGTGTGTGTGTGTGTGTGTGTGTGTGTGTGTGTGTGTGTGTGTTTATCTGTTTGGTTACAGATATATCCCCTAGTATCTTTATAGACATGCCCAAATGGGCTATTTCTGTGCAATGGTTATGCATTTTACAGCCCTGTGACAAGCTCCAGGTCCTACATAGGCATCACTGATGTCTGCTACCATCTAGGTTTGTATGGTCGGAAAACCCAGGTGACATGTATAAAGGGTAGCAGACCTTCTCAGAAAGTATGAATGCATGATTATGCCGGCTGCCCCCATTGTCCCAGACATGACCTTCTACACATACGCCTAGGGAATCATGCCCACATACTGCCATACCTTGCTGATGTTATATTTCTGCTGTGCTGACATGACATCCTGTGCCACTGTACTGCCACCATGTGTCCACAGAATAACCACTCAAGCCCCTGGAACAAAACATACACAGGTCCATGATACACTTGTCATTTTGTCACACTACCACCAGTCTAACATTATGCACCTAAGATACACAATGTTTCCTGTGTAGTCATGACACATGCCAGCACACAATATCTGTCATGGCCCACTACACCTGCAATGGCATAACAATACTGCACTGCACAACTACATTGAAAGTAATATATTCAACCTGTGCATCAGACACATATTTGCATGTCCCTGCATTGAGGCACAAATGGCAGGGATGTGGCACAGGTATCATTACATGTTCAGGGTGTGGTGTGGGAGTCCCAGGGGCCTAGGCTGTGCCATACAGTTGGCAGCATGTGTGTGAGTCAGGAAGGGGTCATATGTGCTGTGGAGTGGTGCCATGTGTGTCTGTGAGTAAGCTGCATGTGACAGTGATGTTTGAGGGTGTGTATATACACAGTCAAGTCCAGTGCTAGCCCTACATCTGTGTATGTTGGATAGCTGGGGACCATCCATGGCAGGGTGGACAGTTTTCCATCTCCAGCCATGAACATGGGAACTTGCACTGTCAGGAATGGCACTGACACCACCACACCCAAGTTCAGATGTGATGCTAGTACCGGACGGTGACTGCTGTCTGCTGGGAACATGTCCCCCATGGGACCACTCAGCACCATGTGCCCCTGGCCTGCCATATCATGGTATGGACAGCATACTTCCCTCTGTAGTGCTGGAGGTACTGCCACTATGGGGACGTGAGCGGTCATGGACATGAGGTCTCTCAGCAGATGGTGTTGCTGACCTACGTTCACTGCCTGATGCCCTACACCAACCATATGTTCCAACACAGACAATGTGTGGGCAAAGACAAACACTGTCTCAGGCCACCATCTGTACACTACATAAGTGAAATGATCTATCACACCAACAGTGCAGTGGAGGCAGTCATGGATGTCAGACTGTGCTGCATCCATGACCCTGAACATCCTTCTGGTGTTGCAATTAGTACATGCCTGTGCCTTCATGATGGCCTGAAACATGCGGCGAGTGATCCGTGATGTGACACCTGTGACAGGAGGTGAATGGATAGCAATCTCCCTTTGAGCACCCTTATCAATCTGCCTGTGTGGGACCTCACCACCTGTCGGGTTATGGCCAATGTCTACACTCATTGATGCCATAGTTGTCACACTGTCCTGTTCAATGTCAACACCATGTGACAGTCCAATATCTGTGGCCTTTAGGGACTAGGTATGTGTGGCCATACTGACTGTGTGTGGGGGCAATGGGGGCAAAAGAGAAATGTCAACCTCTGGGACAGATTCAGCTTCTGACAACACAACCTGTGCCTCACTATGGCCACCATCATCATCAGAGATGGATGGGACACTGACATCAGGTTGTGAGGGAGACAGAATCCAACCCCCTCATTCACCTGTGAAGAGGAAGACAAAATCAGTACATTATTACCTGCACTATCATGTTTGGTAATCCACACAGACTCAGACAGATGAGGCGCCACAACTGCATTACCAGTCACATCTCATCACTGATTTCATGCACAACACACAAACACACAACAACATACACAGACAAGACAGGCTCTTTCTAACATGCACTTCAGCTACATCCAGTGAATGTCACCAGTACACTACCCCTGTGGGGTACACAATATGACAGTGTGTGTGATAGAAATACACATAATACCCAGTACATCTATCCTGAGAATAATATGCCTGTTGTAGTACCACTGTTGCAGGTATGTACCATTTCCTTATAGTTAGTGAACAGGCATCCTGTAGTAATTGCTTCCTGTATAGCAGGCCGCATACATCTTCATGATTATAAGTGCAAACATGTTAGTGTTTGTACAAATACACTGCTGTGATTATCCATTGTATGAAATGTAATCAACTGCTCCGATATGGAACATACAACTACTTCACTCTGGCTAAGCATAACAATCATGCCATGGGCTAAATGGCAGTACTTAATATTCATATTGTATATGTAAGCCGTAAAACAACAGTATCACACTTACCAGGTACAGGACCACAGACTCTAGCCACAGTTGACATACCTATGAAAATGTGAAGGAAAGAGATTGTCAGCAATACCAAATGTACTATTAGAGGGTAATATGTGCATATATCCACATGTACAGTAGCTAATGGGATACTGCCTACATTGCTGATATTCTGAGTATGTGTGCACAACCCCCTCCCCAAATGCAGATAGACCTGACACCCATGCACTAGTATGCAGAGCCTGCTACAATGATTGATACAGTATTACACTGTTGAACAAAGTAAGTTTACCTGGATGATCCTGTGATGTGGACACTGTGGCAGCCACCAGGTGATAGATGCCTGTGAGCTGGTGATTGATTCTAGGTTTCCAGGAATTCCTCTATGGCTGTGAGTGATTGTTCTATTGGAGGCCCTCCACCGGTCCCAGCACAATCCTTGGCCACAGCAGCTACCCTTTCATGTGTGGCATTGAGCATATCTGTGGCCCTGTGTCAGACCTGTTCATAGGTCCTGTCCCGATGTCCACTTTGTTTAACTGCCCTTCCAAGATCATCCCACAATGCTGCACGCTGGTCACAATGTTGTCAACCCCTTGAAAGCAGAATGTGATGATGCGGTCTGAGACCATTTAGGATAACAGCATTCTCAGAAGCTGTGAAAGGGGGGATGCCTCATGTGATACATTGCTCCTGAAAGACAATAAGAGGGAGACACATTATAGGACCGGCTACATGGGCATCCATTATATACAAACCCTGCACAATTATTATGCCTCCACTATCCACCGCTCTCTCACACGTCATATCCCACTGTCAATCAATACACTACATGTGTGGTTCTCACCAAGATTGTAGCCATACTAGGTATGTCCCTGTGTGCCATGACAGATTCTGCTGTATGTCTCTACACCCATCACTGCAGTCTACTGTGGTGTGTCCCCTATGGGCATGCTCCTACTAATATGTCCTACAGCCACAGTTGGACAAATAGCTGTGTGATATTACAACAACTATATGTGGACAGTCCAGCAACAGCAGTGTGCCACAATGACAGACAGCAATGCAAACCTGCTGTAGTATATGATCCCTGTAGGCATCTCACCTCCCCACTACACAGATGCTTGCAGGCTGTGAACGTATGCCTCATGACTGTGTTACTTTTGGCACAAACACAAGGATGCCTGAAAGATAGTTAGCCATTCATTGATGGTTGTTGATGGACAATAGCGAGTCTGGCTGTCACACACCAGACCCCTCAGAAAACATGTATTCTACAGTAATATATGTTTGTGTATTCATAGTTTTAAGTTGTATGGCCAATATGTATCCCCTGCCATTGAGGTTGGGCTTGTGCCCCCCCCCCCATTACTTATGATTATGACCGAATCTCTGCTGTAGGGAGTTGACAGGTATGTTAGCCATAGCTCTCAACCAATGAGGAACGAATGTCAACAAAACAGTGACCAAGCCAGGGTACATCAGGGACAGTCAGGGACACCTGTAGAATGCCAGCATTATTTATGTGTGGCATTGACAGACTGAGAGGTTGTGAACGACAGTACATCATTTGATCTTACAGGACTGTACACTTTTGCTTACTGTCACTATGTCTAACACAGATTCCACTAGCTTTCCTACAACAACTGACTGTTGTAGGAGGGGGTAACAGGGGTAGAGTTGGGATTTGATTGAAAGCAGTTGTGAGGCATGCCTGTAGCTGTTGGGCAGCCATACCTCCATCCTACCATCTGCATCCCATTATATGGGGACATCTATTACATACCTGGTAGAGTGAAGTACTCCTGTTTGAAGTGTTCCTCAGAAAATTGCTTGGAAAACCATTGTCTGTGTAAACAAAAGAGCATATAGCCCTGTTCCTCATAGGCAGTTGATTGCCTTTTGTAGGTAATGCTCATTAACAGGTAATTGCCTGTGAACCAATCCGTGCCACAGACTTGCTAATTACATCCAAAACAGCTGGGTTACACTTTCATTAGCCAGTGACATGGCACCACAGTGCAATGTGTAAGGCCTTCATGTTAGCCTTTGCCCATTTCTTAGTCTTTGAGATGGACTTTAATGAGGTGTGGAGACTACAGTATCACAGAGGGTAGGTACAAACACTGTCCACTGTTGAGATTTCTGAGGTATGTCCACAGTTTTGCATGCTATGTCTGGCATTGTCCCATGACATTGTGATTATCTGGCAGTTCAGTGGTAAATATTGTAGGTTGAGGTCATTTAGGAGAGGGTGGCATATGACTGGGAGATGTCATACCCATCAGACTATGCATGCTGATGCAGTAGCTGCTATTCTATCAGATCACTAGCTTTGTAGGGGAAAACTGAGAAGCATGTCCCTGTCACTGGACCTTTAATGCCCCACCCCACCCTTTATGAATGTTTGTGTCTGGATCCCTTATTCTAGGGGGTTGTGACATATGGTAGGTCTATAGCAGCTAGCTTAACATACAGCTGTGTATTGTCCAGGCTGCAGCTGCTGCTGCAGCCTAGGACACAAGAGGGGAGTGTGAACTCTTTGGAAGACAGCAAGCTGTATGTGTAACTGAGGCAGCAGTCAGCTGTGTCACCACAGCAGAACCAAGGTAAGGGTACCCTTTAGAGTCCACTTGAGACATATGCATAAGGTACATCTGTTACGTAACAGTGCCAATCACAGAGTAGTAGGTGGCATATAGTTGGTTATACAAATATGTGCAGTGTGTCCCCACCTGCAGGCCTTTGACTTGCAATACTACTTATGGGTAGTAGTTAATGCAGTAGCAGCAAACTGTATGGGTTAAAAGTGCATGACTCAGTCATTACTTGCTGTGTTCACAAGAATGTAATTGATGTGCAACACACTGGATTCAAACTCAAGACTGTAGGTGGCAAATATACTACATGTAAGCTGTTTAACAGACTGAGTGACTGAGTCAGTGCTATAGCAGCTCTATTTGCAAGATATATGTGCATACATACAGTCTGCAACACACATTGTCTGCATCCATCATTATGAGCATGTCTTTCAAAGGCAGTTGTTGTGCAGCATTGTCCCATTTGTACACATGTACTTTGCCATTGCTGCCTTAGCAGGGGTGTTTAAAAATGTTGCTGATAAAAGGGATAAATTACCTGCTATCATAGTTGTCAACCTCTTAGAGCAAGAAATCTGGACAAAGCCATAAATAAAAGTGAGACAAAGGCCCAAACATAGGGACAATCTTTACATATTGCTCTTACAAACTTAGAATGTTTTTAGAATAACAGGTTTTGCATAAGCATATATTTTCTGAAGGGTATGAAGTGTGAAACTCAAATGTCTGTAGTGATGGTCTAGTCTCTGTCTTTGATGACTTGCCATTACTTTGCCAGAAAAATACGATTTTATGAAAAACAGGCCAAACATAGGGAGCAGAACTTTGGACATTCTGTAACAATCTGTACAGCTGACAGGTATGCCTGCTATCCCAGTCCTCATGTACATCCATTAATATTTACTTGGCTATGTACTGGTGTAGTGTTTTCATCACAGTCCCAGGTACACACCCATTTTTCCCATTATATGTATTTGCAGTCTGTCAGTGGCAATCAGTACATTTTGCTTGAAGCAGCTGTTTTAATTCAGAGTTTAGTATGCTAGTGGGCTAATGCACTATACTGTAGATGACAGGGGCCTGGGTTTGAGATGTGGCAGGTGTGATTATTTTGCTGATGTGCCTAACACTGTGAGTAACACATAAGACCATTAAGGCACTTTTAAGCACTGTTAAGCGGGATTGAGTGGGTTTGTGTGACATGCCACATCGAGGCATGCTGCTTAGCTTCATGCAAACCAGGCATACAGCCATACCAAGATTACACAATTTACTTATTTGTTTTATTTTATTATATTTTATTATTATTTCACTTACTTCCTTTATTTTATGCATTAATAGCACATTCGTGGTAATGCTTTTAACGGTCTATGACATCTGAACAAGCAATTATTTACGCATAATATGAGCTATCTCACCCACGTACCTGTAGCTCTGCTGAAAAGAATGATATCTGTAATCAATACACAGCTGATACTGTAACATTTCTGGCAGGCATGTGGATAGAACCCAATAGCTGTGACTGCAGGGAACATGTGAGTCACATGTATTAATTGACTGCAGCAACCTTTACAAGACATTCCAGGCAGACAGCCATATCAAGATAACACATTTTATTTCTTTTGTATTCATATATTTTATTATTACTGCACATATTTCCTTTATTTTACGCATTAATAGCACATCCGTGGTAATGATTTTAACAGTCTGTGACATCTGACCAAACAATTATTTACACATAATATAGGCTACATCACCCATTTACCTGTAGCCCCTGTAGAGAGCTGAAAGGACAAAAGCCTAGAATCAAGTTGTCCTGGGATTAATTCAGTTGAAGTCAGAAACTGCACATTAACACAGTGTAGGAAGAGGCCAAATGATATGGTAGGAAATTTATTATTTATTTATTTATTTACATTTGTTTACCGGGAAAGTTTGATTGGGCTAGGAGCCCATTTTCAGCAGAGGCCCAGGGAGAAAAAAACTTCAAAAATTACAAATATATTCTTTGATTAACAATCATAAGTATATTAAACAGAACAATTCAAGGTGTTAGAAACATTCAGATTACTTAGAGTACAAATTAGACAGTCTTGAGGACCAAAAAAGTTGTTAAACAAATATTATTATACTTGAAATGATATTCAACCTAATAACTGATTTTCATCTTAATAAATTGATAACATTGCAACGTGTTAGTTGCCAGCTATGGTAAAAGCAAGGAGATGTAGAATACAATTGCCCATAGCAGTACTGTGTGGGACCATTAACAATTATCCCATTAATACCTGATGAGGATTTTATGCTCTCCATCTTGTGGGGACTATGACACAGAAGATGATGGCTCAGAAGTGGTGGAGATACTGTCTATTCCCAAGGTTTGCAACAGCAATACTCATCTGCTTATATAGGTTGGTATTCCTCCCAGAAGAGCTCTTTTAAGTGTGTACCTTTAACTCCCAGTGGATGTGGCTTCAGATTTAAAAAATTACGTTATCACCTTACAGTTTTAACAAATGCTTATTGACAGAGGTCATATATCAATACAATTGTGTTTGCATTCATACATGCTTCAAGATAAAATATTCTGATACCTTGTGTGTAGCATGGTTTTGGAGTTATTAATGCAAATATGAACAGGCAATATTTGACGCCTAGAGGAGCAGTAGGAGGTAACTGCAGAAACGCCTGTAGATGTCACTTGGCTGTATAATGACAATTACTATTAATATGTGAACCTTCTATGCACAGAATGACAATGACGTTAGTGGCATACTAAGTGTCCCTCACACCTCCTTAATAAGCATACAATACTGTATGTTATTTATTTATTAGTAATGCTTTCCAAACATTTTAACAGGTTCCGTACCAGAAACAGCGACTCAGTTGGAAATGGTCAGAGTATGAGTGAGGATTTCCAGCACTAGCTGGAAATGGCACAGAATAGGGTTAATGTCAAGATCACATTGATGTATAGTATGGTCACACACCAAGCATCAGTAGTTGCCTCCATTCTTACACTAATTAGGACTTACCAGACTCAAACAGAAGTCGATCTTGGAAGGGGAAGAGTACAGGAGTACTGTCAGGACATGTGGGAGTAGATCACATGAAACTACAAGTGCCTCTCAAGAATGTACTCTAATTAGCTGGGAGAACAATCACAACATATTTTGTACAGGCCATGTCAGCAAACATCTACACTTAGCAGAACCTCTCATTTGACTTCCCGATCACGTATGTGCAGTACTGTCAAAAAGGTATCTGCAGGATGAATGTTTGAATGTATTCTGATGAAGTTCGTAGGAACGAACGAAACCTAGGTCAATAAAGGATTATCGTGGTACGTTGTGGTGGTGTTTCTGCAATTTTATAAAACAATGCATTATCGTAATTGTGAAGGTTTGTCTGGTTTAGCTGCACTTCTCTTCATTGGCGCTGCTTCCTTCTCGTTGTCCTTACAGCAAGTCTTGTGTTCGTTTTGGTTACTAGTATCTGCAGGATCTACTGCATCAACTCACCAGCTGCCTATCATGAAAGCCTATCTTCAAATCACTTCCACTATCTCCTAGGCTATCTTTAGGAGAAGTGTATGCCACATTTGACCTTGGCCTACTGTGATTCAAGTGCAACTTTTCTCTTACTTACAATTTCACTCTCACAAACTAAGTTCAATGTTTTATTTGAAAGGCAATAAGTTATTAAAAAAAGACGAGGCTAGCACACTTTAAAACTGTATTCATTTCATCCCTGTAATGGTACTGCTTAAAATGAGAGGGAACTGTTGAAAGAAATCTATATGATATAACATAAGATTGCAGTCATTAACACCAATGTTCTATGCATTACCATTCTTACAGGTAGCAGTTACCTATAAGTTTAAAGTAGTAATGCACAAGTTTTCAAGGAAACGCTAATAAGAAATTTACAGAATAAAATTAGTATCCTGCCATGTAAGTAAACACTGCTGCTAATTCACCCTCACCTCTGCACAAATTATGATATTTTTTTCTTTGAAATCACAGAGTATTGTGTATGATAAAATAAAATAATCTGATGTGCAACAGACAGCATAGTTTAAAATGAGTAAACATGACTTATTATAATATATATATATATATATATATATATATATATATATATATATAAGTTTTCTTTCAAATACATGTTACTCATGTTAAATACTGAATTATCAGATGTTAGTAATTATAGAAATTGAGGGCATTCAGTACATTCATACTTAGGTAACCTCCTCATCAGAATTTATTGTCCGAAACAGTTAAAATTGTGATTATTTATAAGATGGCTTATGACATCATTGAATATGAGTCAGTGAGCACTCAGGCATGACTTTTACATAGGATAATATGAGTAACTATTCTGAAATAAATAAAACAAAAATACTTAAAGTTGAGAAGGTCTCTGAGAAGAATTGTGACACCAGTCCACACACCACACAGCATAGCTCAAGAGATATCACAGCATGTATCAGTTACATTCTATATGACTTTATAAGAAAGGAAACACTAACCTGAATGCTATGTTCCATAGTTCTGTCCTCTTTACCTGCACAGCTGTATGCCATGCATAAGCTTGCTAAGTGGGGTCTCTTACTACAGCTGCTGGCTGGTCATCATTAATGATTATTTGAGTGGAACTGGGAGCTGCAGTGACACCCTGTGTCACTTCACCACCAGACTGGTGCATGATCATGCTGTGAAGAATGTGACATGCAGTAAATATCCTGCACACAGTAGCTGGGTAATACTGAAGGGTACCTCCTGATTCATCTAGGCACCTAAAAGAGCTCTTTAGGAGGTTGAAGACCCTCTCAATGGCAATATGGTTGTGGAAAAGATATGTGTTATAGGTCTCTTATGCAGCTCCACTTGAATTCCTCACTGGTGTCATCAGCCATGGCTCCAGTAGATATCCAGCATCACATGAAAGACAAAACGAGAGAGCGAGAGGGAGAAAGAGAGAGAATAAAGGAGGGAGTCAAAGCAAAGGAAAAGTGATTTTGTATTCAACAATACATTTTTCACTATAAATCATTACTTAAATATAATAGAAAAAAGAACTTACCAACAAGGTGACCACTGGGTATCCTACCATGCAAGAAGAGATGGTTGAATGAGCTAATGTGACAGATATGGGAATCATGTGTACTTCCAGGATGCTGGGCAGAGACATTGGTGATTTACACCCATGCATCATATGCTACCTGGCCTCTGTTGGATTGGTAGCTCTTCCTATTGCAGTACCACTATCCATCCCATGGAAAAGAAGGGGCCTTCATTGCAACATGGGTGCAATCTATTGCACTGAGCACATCTTAGGGAAATGTGCCACCCTTTAAAAAGCATGCATAGTCCTGGATCAGTGCTGAAGTAATATTAGGAAATAGATATACTGATGCACATGTGCCAAGAAAACATTCAGGAACTGCTGCAGCATCTTGGAACAGAAGCCTGTGAGATACCCAGTGTGTCCCCAGTCTGTCTCTAAAAGGTCCTTGTGGCAAGTATACCTTTCTACTTACAGGGATAGGAAGTCCACACATTCCTTCAGTCCCCCTACGATGGTCATATATACTCACTAAGACCCTTATAATGTCCCTGTCAACTCTGACTCTGTCAAGTACCTCCTAATTATCAAAGTTATAATGAATTATCCTCTGCCTATATCTCCACCTTCTTTGGTGATGAATGTCACTGCGTGCAAGTGTTTTTTGCTCAGCCAAGACAAGCAATTCACACTTAAAGATAACAAGGCAAGCAGCAACTGACTTCATTTTCACAGCTTGCACAGTAGATATAATTGCCTATACTCCTTTTATATAACATATCTGTGGAAGGCATGGAAAAGAGGGACATTTCCACTATGGATTGCAAATTGGTGAGAGAATGCTTCATTAGCATATATCATTGTACATCATTTCACATTTTACATCTCATTAGTACTTCATTTGCTTATGCTTATTTGTGGTAATTTTGCTTTAGTGTTAAGTGGGCTCTATAATTTGTTGCTTAGCTGCGCTCATTCGTGAGAAGAGCAGATAACCTAAACTTATCCACGTAATGACTATAAATACTACCCTATATCTTTTAAGGCCTCTACATATGACACATGCTGTTTTTTTATGTAATGATCAAATGAAGTGAAGCTGATAGTAAAGGTGTAATGTCTTCTAGGCATAAAGGTCCACCACCTGTCAGACTATATATTGCATGTACATGTCTTTCATGCATGTGGAGGCAAGGCATGTGGTAGCACTGCACATTTAGTATAAACTTTTCAAAATGTACAATGAGACTGGCTAACAGATAGCTTTTTTGAATATGAGTTTTTAGTCCTGATGAGTGACCTACTGCAAACCTCAGAGATGAAATGTGCACATAAACAGATAAGCCAGAGTGACAAGAGTATAACTTATGTGCTAGCAGTATTTACTGTTAAGTGTCACATTGTAACAGAAAATACTTTTTTGTTATATGCAATGAGATGTGTTTTCTGCATCATTGTTTGTAGGTATGGTGCTGCTGCGCACACCAGTTTATTATTTAGAACAGGATACTTCTGTAACTAAATCAACAACAGTGCGGTAAAAGCTGGAATAGAACTAGAATTTTGAAATAGTATTTATTTACTGACATTTTATTTTTGGTATTTCTGTATAATTTATAAGCTATAATTTAATCAAAGTGCTGCAGTTTTATAGTAATTTAAGAAAGGCATTTACATAAAATTCCAGATTGCACAGTTCATTAGACAGAGGCTAGTTGAGAACAAAGGATATGGTGCCAGGGACCTGCAAATTGCTTAAGGTTCTGTCTGCTAGCCCTAAGCTGAAATGAACTGAGATCCCACTTAAAAAAAGTTGTCTTGGCATCAGAGAGCTTCCTGTTCTCTGTTACAGCAGTCCTTTTTTATTAGTCTTTACCAGAAACTCCAGCATTGTCTGTCTCTTGAGAGCATTGATGATCCATCTTGCCAGGAGTCTCCTTAGAGCACAAATGATCCATCTCTCTGGGACTAGCTCAGAACAAAACCCTCTTTGTCTTTAAGAATGGCAGTGTAGTCTGTGTATCAGATTGTGTATGCTACTCTCAGCAGCTTAGTCATTTGTTTAGGAGTCAGGCTGATTAACATCTGAAGGAAACAGGTTAGATGGGCTGGGCAGGGTTTACATTCTCACAAAAAAAGCTAAGAAATTATATTATCTTCCTCAAAAACAGGACAAGGACACAAAATGGACAAAGATTTTCATTGTTATACTTCCAGTGTAATAAGTACATTTCTTCATAAATGTACCCATGAGGCAGTGGCATGGAAAATGTTCATAACATTTGTTAAAACTATATTTGCCTATTTCTTCATCTCTGTTTCTACATTTTTAATAAGGACTGAAATTGAAATAAATCATGTGTAATAATTACAGTAACATAAACTATAATCAATCCCTTTGTGGCTTATAGGATCTCAGCGAAATATCAAACAGTAATACCTCACTGCTCTCTGGGAGACCATGCCAGACGTAATACTTAGGATTTCAGATGATCAGTACAAAAAAAATATAAGACATTGCTACTGCAATAACAACTACATTATTCCTGCATTACAAGTCTGATTTTTATCATAAAATGAGACCACAGGAAAGCACTCATTTGCAGAGAAAAGATATATGCTTTCTTATGCTGGACAAATCATTTCTCTAATATGGGTCATAACTTTTTCAGTGCATGACATTATCAGTATGATGAGGTAATCCAGAATGGGCTAAAGTCAATTCAGTGTAAACAGTCCTTTAAACACATTGATATTTTCTGTAAATTCTACTTTAAAACTAAAACTACAGAAATGTCAGCAATAGTGCAGTATCCTGTTTAAATATGCAACTACACAAAATTAGTTATATAGAATTAAAGCCTAACATATTTTCACAGAAAAATATCATAACATGAGCAGTTTTCATACAGATTTGAAAAGTAAATTCAGCTGTAATATTTGTGATCTATGCCTGCAAAAAATTATATATATTCAGCCTTGTTTTTACCAGTCCCTTGAATAACAATGTTCTCTTAAGAGTGAAAAACAGTTGTGATATAAATACATATGACATTTTAAAATACAGAGTATGTGAATTGACAGTGAGAATTTATATAATATATAATTTATATAATGGGAAATTGTCTCTAACAGGAAGAATGTGAAGTCAATTTAATAGATATTAAGAGGAGATAATGTAGAGTTGTCATTATTGAGCAGTTCAAGATTTCTTGACAAATAAAGGCAATATTTACAGAAGAATATATAAACTATAATTAAATTGAGATGTGGTGCAAGGCGGAAAGGTGATGAGTAATTTACTATGTCAAAAAGTGCTGCATGAATTTAATTTAAATTAGTTATGCAAGCAGATATTGAGCATGTGCAAAATCACTTTCAGACACCTGACTGCAGCACATTGCAGATTGTACATAAAGGTTTGCTATGATGTTTATTCATTACAAAGATGAGTTTTATAAGAGCTGAGACCCTTGAAAGGATTATAAAAACATGGGTTGCATGAGGCATGGTGATTATGTTCCAATATTTGAAAAAAGACAACTCATTTAAGCTCTACAAATAGCACAAGGCACGATCTTAACAAATATTAAGCACCCCGTACTTTTTTTCCTGTAACTAATAGCATGGGGAGCCGATAAATCTCTATGCAGTACAAATAATTTTGTTCGAGTCTCTGATCATAACCCTTAATTATGTGTTCTTGATATCCATGTCTCGAACATATAATAAGCAGGTTATGATCAGCAACTTGTTCATAAATATCTTTAATAACTCGGATAGCAGTCACATAACATTAGGTGACCATTTTGTTTTTGCTATGCTGTGCTGTGCTACAGCTGTAGTTTTACTTGATTTGTAGAACATGGAGATGAGGAAAGTACCATGTACTACCGTTTATAAAACTAAATAATGATGTTTTAAATTTATGTCCGTCATTTACCTTGTTTATGAAGTTGTAGATTCATTCGATTTTTTGCTTGATAGCTGAAAGAAGTGTAGATGAAGAAACAATGACTGAACAATATGAGACTGTCTTAGCAACACCTGCAATCCAGATATAGCTTGGAGAAAATAGCACACCAATGTAGTTATCTTGGCAGAGGGATAAGGCTGATTCTGCATTCTGTCCTGTAGTCTATATTGAATGCTATTTTCCACATCCAGACATAAGACATATGTATAGCTAAGAAAACAAAGACTAAAAGTGTCTTACTTGTTTTATGCAGTGTTTATCTGACTAGGAGGAAAATGCACTCACTGTCATTGCCTGGGCACAGTAACTGAAATGATGACTGGCAAGAGCCTACTGGAAAAGTGCATTTACTAAATAATCATAAACATCATTGTGATTATACATTTGTTATGCAAGTAGATCTCACTGAAGGCGTTTCTGTTTGTCCAGAGAGACTGATGTGATAACAGATGGCTTAATCAGGACACAAAAGGAGGATCCTTTACTTGTCTGTTTGTGGCCAAGAGTCCAGAAGACATTCAACATGTAAGAGACACATTGTCAAAACTGAACATAGTATTGTAGAGAGGTTGTAAGATTTATAAAATATTAAGCCAGCAGAGTGTTTATCATTAAGTGTGATATTGTCATTGATTTATTTGATTTTCCACTGCCTGATACTACTAAGTACCCTTATAACCATAATGGTCTGAGTGTAAGGCAATTAGCTTGAGAGGATCTTATCATAGATTTCTCTAGTGAAAATGTATCACCTGATCATGTCTCTATGGCTAGTTGTGCAGCTGGACCCAGAAGAATGCAACCACCAGCAGGCATATACAAGGACCCTGGCATCATAAGTTGAGACTGGAACCTGGACTCCAGATATGGTGATCTGCAGTGTAGAAGACAGGAGGAAAGAGTTCAACTATGATCCTGTTATATGTAGGTTAACACAAAACTTAAAAACACAGCATTTTTTAAGGCATTAAAAATTAATGCCATCTTAGGACTTTAGGGAAAGAGATATTGTACCTAATCCTTAGAATAAAGAGAAGTGCTAATTGTACAATACCAATTCATTGGCAATAGTATAAAGAGGGCATGGCTTAAAAAAAAAAAAAAAAAAAAAATATAGGGAAAAAGAAAAAGAAAAAAGTTACCTACCCAAAAAACCAAAAGGTGGCACACCACTGAGCACAGAAGAAGGGGGACAGGACCTGGGGACCCAGGTTGATAGTAGTCTGTCATAGACACCCATGTAAGAAAAGTAGTTAGTGAAGTCCTTCTACATTGCCCACCTTATCATGAAGGGATTCTCATCTAGATCAAGGAGGTCATAGTCTCTCTCCTTCACTCATCATCACACCAATGATTGAATGCCCCCAAATCCCCGAATGTATCTGCAGCAGCTGCAGCAGCAGAGCTGGACAAAACAAAAACCAAAAGGAAAAAAAATAAAAAAAAAAAAAAAAAATCTGTCCATGCTGCCGAAGAAAGAACTCCAGCTCTATTCAGTCAGCTGCATGCTTGCCTGACTGACCTTTTGCATACCATACAGGCCCATTCCAAAACCCAGATTTGATGAAGATGCCTCACCTCAAAAAATCTAGATCCATCAGAGCCACAAGGGCGGGGGAGACTTAAATTACGAGGGCGTGCTGGAGAGAGATAGATTGGGAGAAGACTCCCCAAAGACTCCCACAAAAAAATGCCGGTACATGTGGCACAGAGGCAGAGCAGCACACCTCCTTGAGAAATCTTGAAGAATGGATGGGGGAGATAGGAGATCCCCATATACCCCCCAGGAATCCTCTCAGTGTCACTCGACAGGCACAGCAAAAAAAAAATGTAATATAGTTCCCCATACTAAAGGGTGGCGGTAAAACACAAAACAATGGGCTAGCTTATAAATGCCCTCGGGCAGATAGCCTACAAAAAGAATCTTTTTGCTCATTCAGAACAGGACCCCTTCATTTTTGCCATTAGAAAGAATGCTTTTTAGAAATATGCATGGCTCTGTGTTAATGAGTTTATCATTGCAAAGATTTGTCTTGTAGCTTATTGTCCTTAGCTTGATTTAAACTTTGCCTTCAAATAAAGCGTGTTTCCATAATTTGAAATGTTTACATAGCCATTCATTTGCTAATAAAGCAAATCAATGACATTGATTGCATTATTGATCCATGCAGGAGTACAATGAAGTCTTTTGTTCATACTGCATTAAGCACGTTGGCAGAATGGCAAGCTACTTTAATTTTCAAACTACTGCTACAGGTCTGGAAAGCAATTACATTCTGCAGAAAAGCCAGTTAGCCCTTTAGTAAACTTTATTTCAATAAAAATAAGCACTTGACTTCATTTAAACCATATGTAAACTTCTTCAGACTCTTCACCCACAGTAACAGTTCTGTTTAAAAAGACTCCAATAAAAGGATGCAGTCATTACATCATTTCCACAAGTGTCTTAAATGTCCAGCTACCCTTTTTTAAAAAACATTTTTTAAAAACATTTTAAATATAAAACAAAGACATGTACAAACCAAACTACACTATTGTTTAAATAACTCATTTTAACCCAAAAGGTAGTTAACACTTACTTAAAATATTACCTGTCTAGTCAAAGCTTTTAATGCTAAAATAGGTTTCATAATGCAGCAGTTATTCAACCCAGTATAAAAATAGGCATTAAAAATGAGTTGCCATACTAACTCTTTCTTTTGCAAATAATGTTCACATGGTCCTCCCCTCACCTTTGTTGGGACATGATCAGTGACCAAATATTAAAAAAAACCTGAAACTTATTCATATTCACATGTCTAGCTAAGGCATTATATAAAATGTTTTTTGATACTATATTCATGTTCATAGATACGGTCTCTAAATTTCCGCTCGGTTTTTACAACATAAAAACAGGGACATTTCTGATACTCCACTAAATAGACAACTGTTTAGATTCACAGTTAAAAATACCCTTAATATGGTAGGTAGTGTCCCTTACCTGAAATGTGGACCCCTCATAAATGAACTTACAATATGAGCAGGGTCCAGATTTTGTCACACCAGACCTTCCTCTTAGTGAACCTGTTTTTTCTGTTTGAAAAAAAAAAAACTTTCAGATTCTGGCCCCTCCAATATACTAACTGGGGACTCTCCTGGATTTTATCACATATTTCTACTTCATCATATAACAATGTCCAATTCTTATTAAAAATGGACTTCAGGACCTGGCTATTGGTACTAAAGGTGGTCACAAAACTCGTGCCAAACTCTTTCGATGTACTCACCTCAGAGGGTTCAAAACTGGGAGTCCCTATTGCAGCTTCCTCATCTTGATGTTGATTTCCTTCCTTAAAGAGGATAGGCTTGAAATAACCAATTGATCTTTTTTATGTCACCTCTTCCACCAAATCCTGAGCCAGCGATTCTGGATAGCCTCTTCAGAGAAACATCATATGAAGGTTAGCACATTTTTGATGGAATTCAGAATCCAAAGAAATCATTCTGGCTGCCCATGCTAGTTGCCCTTTCACTAGAGATCTCTTCTGTTGAGAAGGCTTGGAGCTTGTAAAGTGTAGAAAAGTGATGGAATATGTGCTTTTTCTATAGATTTTAGAAGTATATTCTGCCTTTCATTGTCCTTTTCTAAAAAAAAACATCCAAATAGGAAAGTCTTTCAAGATGATGTTCAGATGTGAATTTCAAGAAGGGGATAGTGTTGTTAATGTACTGGACAATTTGAAGGAGAACCCCCTCATCTCCTTTCCATATGATAAATATATAACCCAAGAAATGGATGTAAGTTCTAATATTCATCCTGATGGAGGGAATGTCCAACACAAATCTATTCTCCCACACAACCATGACAATGTTGGCAATGATGCCCCAATAAGGGGAACTCATCGCCACCCTGACTTCTGTAGGAAATATTTCCCATCAAAATAAATGTAGTTGTTATGCAAAACCAACTCAAACAGTTCTTCATAGAGATTAATCTGTTATTGTGGGAGACCGTTGTCTAGGAGTAAGTCGACCACCCATTCTATTCCTGTATCTAGAGGAACCACAGAATATAAGTCCTTCACATCAACGGTGAGCAGAAAATCATTGTGTCAAAATCCACCCCATTAATGATTTCCAGGAAGGACCAAGAATCTTTATAAATCTGTGACTCTGCAGGTAGGAGGGGTTTCAATTTGATGTCAGGAAACTTAGCACATGCATATGTGATCAAATTCCTTCCATTGACAATGGGTCTCATCGGTGGATTATTCAAATCTTTATGAATCTTGATAACTCCAAATATAATCAATGTTACTGGGGCAGCCATATTCAAGTAGTTGAAAATATCCATATCAACCCTGCCTTCTATAAACTTCTATAAACATATCGTCTAGTGTACTTTTTATGTGTCAATAAGCTCCATTCACCTAGTTTAATTTCACTTCCTCATATGTGTGTCAGTGTTCAAAATTGTGTACATTTGTTCATTATAATTGTGCCAGTCCATAATTACCAATCCACCTCCCGTATCAGGTTTCATCACCCTTATATTTTGGCAGCTGAAATATTCCAGAATAGAATGTTCTTCTTCATTCATATTATTTCAGCCACAGAATGGACCCACAATAGCAGGGACAAATGTAATATATAAATATATATATATATATATATATATATATATATATATAGAGAGAGAGAGAGAGAGAGAGATAGATATAGACAGATAGATATAGATGGACAACTCAAAGTAGCAAATCGACCAGCATGTTGCTGGCAGATAAGTAGAAACTGAAATACTTAGTAAAAAACAAATCAGATGCTGGTAGACAATACAAATCTCCAGACAGACAGCAAATCAAAATCAGAATTGACCCTCTGACCCTGATATAGTAAGATAAACATCATGTTTGAGCTACATTGCATTACTAAGCAATGGATTCAACTTACCAAAAATAAAGCTTTGCAGTCATAGAGGTATTAACTTAGGTTCAAACATCTTGCAGTTTAGTTCATTTCATACAGACTTTTAACATGTCACCTATGCTTAGCAAAAAGAGATAATAAGAATCTATTATTGTATAAATGTTTTTGTTTCCTCCACCTGAAATTACATTTTCTGATCACTCCCTAACTTTAAGACTCTTGACATGCTCCATAAAACTCTCTCCTCCCTCTCTCTAAGCATAAGCTGTACTGCCACTGCCTGACCCTAACCCTAAATTGTCCAGTTAACAAGTTAGAAGTGTAAGTGAACGGCTCATTCCCATTCCATACACTGTTAAATGCAAATAGTCGTACCTTTTCAAACACACTGTTTGATCACCAATGAAGCCCCATTCAGACAAACAGGGTTCAACAGAATGCTGCAAATCTCACCCTCAACATAAGAAAACTTAGTGAAAGAAATGCTGCCTTTACAGCATTGATTTTGTTGGACAGGAAGTGATGTACCCAGAAATTTTCCATATGTAGATGACAATGTTGTGTCAGTGAGTTAGCTCAGCTGGCAAGGCCCAAAATTACCCATTAAAGCTCCAGTGGTAACACTTCCCAGCAGTCTAGCATGTAAAAGTACCCATGGTACAGGTAGATCAGTAGGTATCTGCCGCTCGTCCCTCTCTAACATAGATGGCGAACAGGAGGAGTAGTTTGTTTAGATGCTTTATTGCATAGAAACACAACAGGATGGATAACAGAATCATAAAATGTAAATGAACTGATTAACAGACAGACCTTACAGACATACATGCTTACATATGGATGGCGCAGTGGTGCAGTGATTGCATTCTCACCTCACAGCAAGAGGTTCTCCAGTTCAATTCTCAGCTGGGGTACCTTCTGTGCGGAGTCTGCATGTCCTCCCTGCGTTCATGTGGTTTTCCTCCAGGTATTCTCATCTCCTTCCACGTCAGAAAATACATGTGTCGGGAGCATTTCTCACCAGGCATCCACTGAAAACTTGCATCGTTCCAAGTTGGACTTTCTTGGCAAACAAATGTTAAATAAATAAATATCAACAACTTACTACAAAATGGTGATCAGGCTCACACCTGCTCGGTACTTATAGACTTTTGCAAGCCCTCAGATAGCTTCTTAAAGATACATACACACACAATGATCTACATCCTCCTTCTTAAAACGATTGCCCTTAGTTGAAAATAGCTAGACATGCATTACTATAGACATTAGAAACAAACATAATATTCATGTCCAAGTTGCCATGTATCTATAACAAACCCCTATGTAATAAGATGGGTTGCCAACTGGCTCACTGATAAAATCCACACTGTGAAAGTAGCAGACTCCAAATCTGACTACTTACCAGTTACAAGTGGTGTCCCACAGGGATCGGTCCTAGGCCCTGTCCTGTTTGGCATCTACTTCTCTGAAGTTCAAGCGAACACAAAGGGACTCTGGCTGACCAAGTTCGCAAATGATTGCAAACTGGGAGCAATTATTGATTCTCTATCTGATGTAGACATTCTACAAAAAGGCCTTACTGACACCAATGACTGATGCCAGAACCACGGCCTTAAGTTCAGTGTCAAAAAGTGCATTGTCATCCCCTTTGGGAAAAAAATTGGTGCCCATGAACTACCACATAGGTGATAGTCCACTAAACACCAAAGGTGTGATAAGAGACCTGGGGACACAGGTTGACAGCAACCTCTCCTTTGATAACCACATTACCACTGTAATCAGAAATTCCTTCTATATGGCACATCTCATCACAAAAGGTTTCTCATCCAGGAAGAAAGAGGTCATAATCCCTCTCTACTCATCCCTCATTAAACCTATTATAGAATACAATGCCCCATTTGGTATTACCTCACTAGACACCTACAACAACTGGAAAGGCCACAAAAATACCTCACTAAGAGGATCTTAGGCCTGAGACACATGCCCTATATGGACAGACTCAAAAAAACTTCAGCTATACTCTGTCTCTTATCGCCTACTTAGAGACGATTTCTACTTGACCTACAAAGCCATGTCTGACCCAAGGCTGCTAGATATGCTACATCTAAAGAAATCCCAATCTCTCCATGCCACAAACTCCAGGGACCTTAACCTCATTACCACAATAAACAGAACATGCTGCAGGGACAGCTTCCTAACCCAGAGACTTCCCATACTCTGGAACAAACTTCTCATTCACATCAAGCAGAGCACTTCACTGGCCCTCTTTAAGAGAAATCTTGACAAGTGAGTGGGCAATAGGAAGTTCACCCAGGGGATCACTTCAGTGGCCTTGCTTGCCAGGGGCACTGGGAACTAACTTTGGGCAGTATGATGTCAGGAAATGTTCTTGGGCTAGGCTTATATAGGCTCCAGGGCCATTAGCCAAATACACACCTATGAACCTATGGTCTGGAGATGTGACCAGATCTGGTAATATAACAATATGGACTGGGTTTAGTAACAGGGGCAGTTTTCGGTGAACAACTCATATCAGGAACATCTGAATTCATCACAGGAATGGATATATTCTCTGGAAATTCCTCTGGACCTGGAACACTGGACAACTCACTCTGAGATAAATAGTCTTTCTCACAGGCTATGTGCTGTGGTATAGGCTTGGACCTTCAAATCAAATCAAATGTTTCCAATTTCGAACAACTCTGCACCTTTTGTTCCCCCAAACATCTTTATTAAATGTACACATATGACAGAGGCAATCTTACATTTATATAAATAAAAAACAAACCAAATGATATCACTTTAGTTGCACACCGTTTACATCACAGACACCATTGAAACAACTGTAGTTGTAAACATTGTACATCACTTATAAACCATCCATTCATTGTTAGTTAAGCATTATATGGCTCATTCAAATCCTGCCTCTTAAACCTCATTCCTGCTCTGCATATATTGTTCCCACACTTCTTTTTTTTCCTATGTAGTTTGCTCCTTCCCTTTTCTAAAGATTCCCATTCCAGTTATTTTATCTCTGTTACTATATTCACTAATTCCAGTAAAGTTGATCTAGACTTTGATTTCCATTTGCTAGTAATTTCTTTTTTGGCAGCTACTACAATTAGACTCTGCAGGGCTTTATTTATTTATTTTATTTTACATTTGTTTACCAGGAAGGTCCAACTGGACAGAGCTGTTCGTTTTCAGTGGAGGTGGGAGGAGAAAAGCTCCAGAACAATTGTTAACATACTATACTTGAGATATTTACACATTCAGCTATAAAAATATAGCAGCCAATAACATATGATTGCATAAGATATTTACATAAGCATAGTGGTTTAGACATACAATTAAAAGTATAGCAGGTAGCAACATTTGATTGTTGTTCATACACTATGTTTAGCAGATATAATCTTGAATATGTACTAAAGATAAGACAAGAAAGGAAAAAGTAAAAAAAGAGGATAATATAGACAAGTTCATGTAAGGTGCATTGACATTTTAAGGGAAAGCTTTTTAACTTAGTCTAGGGGATAGTTAGTGGGTAGAGATTGGGCAGTGGGGAGTAGGCTACAGTGAGTTGGCAAGTAATGTGTAATAATATATAGTGCATCAGTGGGAGTTTTAAAGAGGTTGGATAGTGAGTAGGGGAAAGGAGTTATAATATGTCAGCCAGGTGCTAAGCAGTTGCAAGCCCAGGAGTTGTTTAGGTGAGAATAAGCTATTTTTTGAAGATGGTTTTATTAGGTTGCACCCTGATTTGTAGTGGTAGGGAGTTCCAAGTCTTGGCAATGTTGCTAGAATACAGGGAGTTACCAGAGCTGTAATGGCTTTTGGAGGTTGCAATTAGTGCCTTCTTAGTGGATCTAAGTTCTCGGTTACTGGAGTAGAGGATGATCAGGTCTAGTAAGGCTGGAGTTTTGTCAGTTTGGTAAAGCATTTGGTGAGCTAACAGAAGTTAATTTAGAGCTAAGGTGTTACGGAGTTCAGGAAAGCTGTTTAAGGGCCTGACAGTGGTGGGTGCGGTAGGATGAGTTTGTGGTGAATTTTGCTATTTTGTTGTAGCATATGAATAGCTTGTTTAAATCACTCTTGTTTAGATAAATTAGGACAGGAGAATCATACAGTAAGGTAGAGAGAAGATGGATACAAGCTAGGGTAACTTTACTGTTGCTGGTTAGGAGGTTTTTACATCTGTAAAGTGTACCTTGTTTTTTGTAGATTTTGGTTATTGTATGACCTATGTGTTTGACAAATTTCATATTATTTTAAATAATGATCCCTAGTAATTTGGTTTGTGTGATATGGGAGATAGGGGTATTATCTAATGCAGACATAGAGAATGGGAGAGTAGGTGCTGCTGCTTTGAAAGGATGAAAGAGCATAAGTTGGGTCTTTTTAGGATTTAGTATTAGCTGGGAGTTTGTTAGCCATGTTTTGATGGATGTAAAGGATGCTTGGGACTTGATTTGAAGTTGTTGAAGTGTGGGGGCAGAGCAGATTAAGGTGGAGTCATCAGAGTATTGAACCAGGTTTGCTAGAGGGGTGGCTTTGTGAAGATTATTTGTAAATATAGTGAAAAGTAACGGTCCTAGGATTGATCCTTGGGGTACTCCTAGTTTTACAGAAAGTAGGGGGGAAATGGAGTTTTTCCACTGAACAGCTTGTTGGCATTGGGAGAGTTAGTTTTGAAACCATAATAGAGTGGGGGTAGTTAGTTTTAATTCTTAGAGTGATGTTATTAGTTTTGTAATGGAGACTGTATCAAATGCCTTTGATAAGTCAAGGTAAACTGCAGACACTAGTTGGACATTGTTGCGTTGCATATTTACTAGGTTACTAAAATGGATGAGTGCAGTAGTAGTGTTATAGTTGGGTGGAATTTCTGTTGAGTTTCAGCAAGAAGATTATTAGAGAGGAGATGTGTTAGGACCTGGGTGTGGATGCATTTTTCCATTATTTTAGCCAGTAGGAAAGTATAGCTATAGGGTGGTAGTTTGTTAGGTTAGTGGAGTTGCCCCCTTTGTGAATTGGTATAATGTAGGAGATTTTCCAGAGAAGTGGCACCTTTTGTTCTGAGACTGATTTGTTAATTATTATAGAGACTATGTAGGAAATGGCTTTGTATTTGTAGGAATTTGTCAGTAGTTTGTCTATTGCCAAGGTGGTGGGTTTAAGTTTGGTTAGGTGTCTATAGATTGTGTAAGTTGGTACAGGTTGAAGGTTGAAGGAGTTAGTGTTATTTGATGGGTTATATAGTATAGTGGGGGATGAGGAGTGTGGGTATGTTGACAGCTTTAATATAGAGTTGGTAAAGAACTCATTGAATTGGGTGGCAGTGTTTATACAGGTGTTGTCTCTGTTTGGATGAGAAGTTGTTGATTTACCTAGTTGGAGAATACTGTTTATAGTGGCCCAGAACTTTTGTGGGTTGGTATTATGCTTAGTTTGAATTTCACTATAGTATTTTTGTTTATCTAGTCTGATTTGCCTTTTTACAGTGTTTCTCAGTTGTAAGAATGTTTGCCTATTAGGAGTAATGTTGTTTTTGCACCAGATGTCCCATGCTTTGTCCCTAATTCTTTAGCATAACTAAAAAAAAAAATCAAGTCCCCAGTCAGTCCAACCTGCTCAGTCAGCATCTCCAACAGAGCCATCTGCAAGGAATCCCAAAAGTCCACTAGCTCATTACATGCCCAAAAATATGTTCCCAGCTACCTCTTTCTTACCCATCACAGCTCCAATGTTTGTTATCCACCTGAGGAAAAATTATTTGGAGTCTACTTGGGGTATAAAAATATCTATGTAAACACTTCCAGGCAAAGATTCTAAATCTTCTACACTTTTTTAGATATTTGGGAGATATACATATATCCCCATTGTCTCTTTGTAAATTCCTTATCCAATCTTTCTTCCCAATCCTTTCTAAGTTCCCCTGATTAATTCTTTTAATTATCATGCGATATTTTATATGCTTTACTAATTATTCCTTTTTTAATGGCAGCTTCTGTTCTAGATTCCATTAAAAACTCTGTCAGTGCTAGTCTTTCATTTAGGACCCCCTATTTCTTTCTCTTTGCCTATACTCTGATATCAATCCTTGATAGAGAAGGCAATCTTTAACCTGCAGTCCAAATAAATTATTGGACTCTTCCCATTCTATTACCTTTCCCTTTCTAGTTATTTGTTCCTAATACCTTGGTTCCTTTGCCAGTTTTCTCCAATAAATTCCAGCCCCTCTTGCCTATTATCTGTATCCCTGACCACAGTCAAGTCTATCAGTAAAATCTCTTTTCTCCATTTTCGTGCTGGTTTGGTTCTTAGAATACTCCCTGCTATTTTATGAATATAATACTCTGTATGATTTTGGTTGTTCTCCTTAAGAGTCTGCATTCAAAATCCCAATCTCTCCTTATTTCTTGAGCTTCCTCCCTGTGTCAGCGTCATTACTTGCCACTTTGAATTATAGTTTTCTGCTTATGCTATGTATAAGAGCCTTAGCTGTGTTTCTCTAAAATGCCCTCAAAATTAGGTAATCCTAATCTGCCTTCTTCTATTGGTAGAATCAGCTTATCCCACTTGAACTTTGCTGTCTTTCCTTCCCAGATAAAATCCTTCAACTCTTTTTTAATTGCTATCCATAACTTCTCCTCCAGTTTATAAAAGCATGCCTGACCTGTGTATAAGACTAAAGGGACTAAAGACATTTTAATGGCTTGTATCTTAGTATCCATATCCATATAAAAAACTTCAAGTTTCTTAATTTTTCTTTTATCTTCTGTTTAGTCTCTTCCCACATATCCTTAGCTGCCACCACAGAGTCACTTCTAATCCATACTCCTAAATAATTCATTTTATCATGTCCCCATAAATATGGATATTGTTGGACCAATTCATGTGTGGGTACATAATTTACTGCTATTGCCTTTGTTTTAGCTTAATTAATTTTGTATCCTGAGAAGATTTGAAACTGTCTTAAAATGTTCCACAACACTGTTATGTCCCTTTCTGGTTTTGTCATATATAAAGTAATATCATCTGCAAATAGAGCCAGCTTTTCCTGACTACCATACCAATTATATCCTTGAATTTCTGAGTCTCTTATTTTCTTTGCCAATGGTTCTAAATATAATGCAAATAACAAAGGGCAGTAGCCCCTTAGTACTATGTGTCATCCATTATTATCTTTTTTTTCCCCTCTTCTATCACTATTGGAGCTCATCTTGCAATTAATATAAGTACTTCTCTTTTCCTTTGTCCCAAATATTCTGCTGAATAACCATCCTGAAGACCTTTCTTTATCAAATTCACATGTTCATTTCTTTCCAGGTGTGTCTCCTGTAGCATAGCTATTTGCACTGTCCATTTTTTAATATAGTTCACTACTCTTTTTTATATTTATCTGTAAGACCATTCAGATTGAAAGACATTACAGAAAGCATAATTTTCTTAAAAGGTATTACTACCACCGTTCATGTATAACTGCTCTTTTGATAAATGTCTAGTTCCAACTTTTATGTTACATGTATATACTGTTCAGCAGGTTGCTCTTTTATAAAGTTGTTTCATGTCATGTCCACTTGTACCTATGCCACATCTTACATAATGTTTTGCTTTTTTGAAAGCCCTTAAACAAAACAAACAACCCTCCCCCAAAAATTCTCCTTAAAACTATGAACTTTATAATAATACACAAAACTATGTACATCTTCAAATATTGAAGTTTTTGCTTCCTAATAAGAACATAAGTTCTAAGCTGATAGCCACACAGGCAGGTTAAAGTTAACCAAAAAGAAAGGTTAGTCATGCTAAGGTACAGCCTGTGCTATTAGTAAGTGCTATTTGATTTTTTGTATCTATATAACTCTCCCAGTTGATAAAATACTTGAATGCTTTCAGTAAACACTTTCTCAAATCCATTTCTTTTTATTAAATTGTCTTCTAGTGACATGCAAACCAGAAACAAACTGCTAAGGGTATGTTGTTTATCAGAATAAAAGCCTTACAATATTCAATATTATTTTTCATTTACATGCTTTGTTATAAACTTGTTACTGGATAACGTCTAGGGTTTTTACCAGTCATTTCTCTATGCAAACATGGGAAAAAGCACACTGATGTTTCTTTTGTCATGCTCTCTTAACCAGGCCCTCCCCCTCCCCCATCACCTCCCCTCCTCAATGTTTTTTATTGCTGAGCCTATGTTACTCAAAACTGAATAAAGAAAAAGAGAGAAGGGTGAACAAGAAAAAACAAAAGCACCTGTTTATATTAGTACCCCATTGTATTTAAAAAAAGAACTTTACTTTAAGTCTAACTGGTTTTGTATTATCTTTAAAGCTGTCACACCTTGGAACACCCCTGATTGTTTTCAGGGAACATTCTGTCCTAGTTCATTTCTCTATTCTTTTTTCTTCTTTTCCCTCAGCCAATCCCCTTCCACCAGACTGTCTCCAGTTTATCTTTATTAGATTGTCTCCATAGAGGCATGAAGATCAGGTTCAGAAATGCTACTTATTATACATATTTGCAAATACTAGAAAAAAACATAGTATTCAATATTCTTTTTTCATTTACTTGATCTCTGTTTTGAAACAAGGGTCCTTAATCAGCCATTTCCCCATGCAAGAATGAAAAAAGCAGAGTAATTTGAACTCTGTCATGCCCACTTAACCAGGCTCCCTTTTTTTTTTTTTTTTTTTTTTTTTTTTGGTAATCATTACATTGCCTAGGGAGAAAAATAAAAAAGAAACATGTTTACAATCCTCTTTACAGCCAAAAATAGCATGCAAAAAAAACCATGCAAGACTGCCACAGTACTATTAAGAAATGAAAGTGTTTTCTTTACTTGCAGTTAGCATTCTCCCCTCTCTTCCCCTCCCCAAAGCATTTTTCTGAACATTAATGACATGAATTAGGGCATATACTTGAGTGCCCCTCCCAGCAAGCTAATTTTGAAGAAGTCCAATATTTCCAAATGTTCTTGTGTTGTTAAATTTCACATATATAATTAATGCATTGTAATACCACATTAAGTTACTGATTTGATTATTGTTCTTCTCCATCACTCAAATCCTGTCTCTGCTTCATTTCCAACATACTCTCGATTCTTTTAATCAACTCTTGTGCTCCTTCCTTCTCTCCAACATTTTGCATTTAAAATACTGGAAAAGCTTTCACAGGTGCAGACTCTCTGTTGTCTTTATAACCAGAGGAGCGAGAAGCCAAATCTCCTTCTGTTTCACAGCTCAGTTTTTGTTGGACAAACTTTTGTATTTCCCCCTTAACATGCACTTCATCAAAAAATGATTTTGTCCCTCCAAAGAATACATTGAAGACAGCTAGATACAGCAGTTTGAATCACACACCTTTCTCTCAGCATTCCCCGAAGAGACGGGTGAATTTACTTCTTTTTTGCCTGGTTTACAATGAGAAATCATTCTCTACAAACACTCTGTTGTCACCTACTTTTAGCATTTTGAACTTCTGCCACAGTTTGACAAAATCAATTCTTTCTCCTGGTAGGATTGCATTCGTATACGTTTACATCACGCTATCGAAAGATGAAAATAGCGAATGCTATTTCATCGAACCTAAAATATATAAACCACATAATATCGAACATTCAGAACAGCAAATTTTTTTCCTTGGGAAAAAGCTTGCTCTTCCAAAACACACACAACACAACCATACCTAAAAAACATCAATCCACACACATACACTTATAATCCTACAACTAACCCTACACTAAGCTGTACATACACTACTATCTATCCACTTACCTTAACCCTAACCCTAAGGTCCGTCACTTTCGCACACTCATCTAACCCGCACCCTAACCCTAACTCACATAACCCACCCATAACCCTAATTCACCTAACCTGTGCCCTAACCCTAACTCACCTAACCTGTGGCCTAACCATAACTAACCCACGCCCTAACCATAATGACCACACAATTGCACACTTACCTGAACCCAACCTGTAACTTTCACCACAGCGCTGAAAATAGCAAAGCCACAGAACCGGCCAACTGAATTCTTTCCCTAAGAAAGAATTCGGTGTTCTTCAGCTTCGCTATTTTTAGCGTTTGCTCAAAATGGGTCGATATTAGAACATTCGATGTTTTAAATCTTTGATGTTCTGATATAGACCCCATTCTTACTATTAAAGGTCTAGGTTGTTTTCTTATAGCTAGACTTGGAGCAAACACATGATGTGCCCATTCAATTAATACGCCCTGGCCTGGAATACCAGTTCAGTTGCCTATTTCTGCTTTCATAAATTTAATGCAGTCTGTTCCTTCCAGCTTCTCAGGTACAGCTGAAAATGTCAAGTTTTCTCTATGTGCTCTGTCCTCTAATTCTATTATTTTTTGAAGCATATCTTCCTGAGCAGTCTCATATTCAGCCAGCCTTTTCTTCATTTTGACCCCTGATTGTTGCAGCTTTATCAACTCATCTGAATATCTGTTTAAAGCTTCTTCCATTTGTTCCAGCCTTTTGTTGTTTGTGTTAATATAGTCTATCAGTGTTTTGTTTATTTTAACTAGGTCTGTATGCAGTTGTCTTTTATCATCCTGTAGGTTAATGGAAGTCATTTCTGAAGGTTGGATTACTTTTTGCTGAACAGCTGGGGAACTCTTCCTAGTAAGTGTTTCTTCCTCACTTTTTGTAGCTGATTTTTCCAGATCTTCTGTATTTCTTTATTCTTGGCATCCAGGCAGTGTGCTTCCTAGCCAGTTACTGAAATTCACCCATAAACACAAGTCTACTGGCCCTCTCTACTGAGTTTCTGTTTTCACACTGGGAGAGCCAGAAACAAGCTGTTACTCAGGGTGCAGCCATCTTGAAACTCCCAACAAACTTTACACCTTTTGATTCCACAATGTATGATCTTGGCTATGAGCAAATACTCTTTATGACACCAATGCGATCATAACCTTTGGACATTTGCATTCTTACCACTTCTCCTTCTCGTAATGGATTTGGCAGTTTGCTGGTCTTATCCTAGTAGGATTTGTGGGTTAAATGCTTCTTCAACAGATTGGTTTTCACTGACCTGTTGTTCTTGACACATGGAACCAGCAATTGACTACTGATTTGGTAACGTGATTCTGGTTTGTCTCAACAGAAGTCTCTGGGCAGGAGAACCCAGATGTTTATCACAAGGAATATTTCTGAGATTCAAGAGATTCAGAAACATCACTATTGTCTTGTTTCAAATTCTCAAGTAACTGCTTTGCATTTTGAACTGTACATTCTGCAAAACCATTTGACTGTAGATACTCTGGGTTATTCATGACATGAGTAAAGTGCCACTCTTCTGCAAATCTTTTGAACTGTTGGCTTGTAAACTGTGTACCATTCTCAGAAATAACTTTGTGCAGACTACCACGGACTACAAAATGACGCTTCATCTTAGTAATGACAGTTTTGGATGCTACATTAGGAAGAAGGTCAATCTTGAACCAATTTAAATAAGAGTCTACTAACACCAAATAATGTTGATCATTCCACTTGAAAATGTTGGTAGCTACTGTCGACCAAGGTAGTTCAAGTATGTGATTTAGCTGAAGTGGTTCTTTCTGTCGATATCACTTAGCTCTATTAGACAAAGAACATGATAATAGCACTCTTTTAATATCTTGTGACATAGAAGGCCAAAATACTACACCTCCCGCCCATCTTTTGGTAGAGTGCTCCTGGGTGATAATGATGCAAGATAGTAATGTACTCTTGTTGGAAGGACTTTGGAACAAATACTTTTGCACCTTTCATAATGACACCATTGTCAGACAAAATCCATCTCTATATGGAACATAATGTTGCACTTCTTGAGGTAAACTATATTGCTTTGATGGCTATCCTGAATAAAGTGGTTGAACCTCTGTAAAACTGGATCTGTAGCTGCATGATCTCTCAGCTCATCAAGATGTGTGGAAGAAAAATGTATCACTTCCATAATTTCAAAATCAAGGTTCTCATTCTCATGCTATTCAGTGCTGTTTCTGGTTGATCTGAATAATTTATCAGCAAGATAAAGAAGTTTGCCTTTCTTGTAGACAAGAGTGAAATTATACTTTTGCAATCTCAACATCTTACATTGCAATCTGGCTGGAGCTGTATGAATAGGCTTTCTCAAAATAGTGACTAGAAGTTGGTGGTCTGTTTTGATATGGATAGATCTACCATAAACTTAATCATGGAACTTTGAACATGTAAACTTGATCTAAGAGTAATGCATTTCATTTTGGATAAGAGTTCTCAATGCACAGGCAAAAGGTTGACCCTCTTGTAGAATGACTGCACCTAAACCAAATCTTGAAGCATCACATGCAATAATAACTGGCTTGTGGACATCATAGTATCTGAGAGTTGGTGGACTGGCACTATTCTTTTTCAGGACATCAACTGCTCTTTGATGCTGTTCTAAACAAGATGATACATCTTTATGTTTTAGTTCTCTGAGTGGTGCTGATATTTGACTCAAGTCTTCAATTAACTTCCCTAGGTAGTTAACCATGGCAAGAAAACATTGGAGGGCTTGAACATTGTCTGGAGCTGGCATCTCAAGAAAGGATGTTTGCTTGGAAGAGTCTGGTCATAGGCCTGAACTGGTAAATAAATGACCAACATAAGTGACTTCTCATAGCCTGCATTTGCATTTCTATGGATCAAGGTTAAGATTCACTTGACTTACTCTTTCCAGAACTTTTCTGAGGTTTCTGGCATGCTCAGTTTCACCATTACCTCCTACTAGTATATTGTCTACTATAATAGCACAAGGATACCCCCTAAAAAACTTCTGCATTACATGTTGAAAGACTTCACTTACAGAATTTATCCCAAATGGTATTCTCAAAAATCTATACCTTCCAAACAGAGTACTGAAAGTACCTAGCAATGAAGATTTCTTGTCAAGCAAAATTTGCCAAAATGAATTCTTTGCATCTAAGAAAAAATAGTGGCATTTACCATAACAGCAGCAACTTCTTTGACTGTGTGCATTGAATGATGAGGTCCTTTAGTGCTTTATTCAAATCTCACGGATCAATACATATTCTGATGTCATCTGAGCACTGCACTGGTACAGTAATCAAGGAGCATCAATCCTCACCACTGGCAACAGTGGAGAACATACACACTGGGATGATGACAAGTGCACACAGAGTAAAGTGCAATTTCTCTTAAGAGCACACAGAGATGACAGTCAGTCTGGGCCTGGTTTCTCCCCCTTTCTCCAGATCCCCATTAAGACTCCTCACTGGCACAGCTATAGGGTAGATATCACAGCTGAGTGGCCAGGCCAAGACCTCCAGCACCCACTCTACACACACACACACACACACACACACACACACACACACACACACAACTGAGAAAGGGTAGCACAGGTTTACTAGCTATGCCCCCTTCTGCCCAGACTATAAGGTAGTTCCAGCTGCCACCAGCCAAGTCTATATCAGCAACTCAAAGGCCCTTAACAAAGGGTGTCCAATCCTACTGTCTAATATCCAGATGGTAGTCTGACCAAGAGCAAGGCTATTTAGGGGTGGCCTGTACAGTGTCACCAAATAGATATGCATGTACCCTAAGAGCTTAAATATGTCTCACAAATATCAGCCTCAAAGATAGGTTTAAATATATTTAATAATAAATAATAAAAGAACAAGACAATACTAAATATGTGTTCACAGTGACTTCAGAGTTCAAAATCACAGGAAATATTTAAAACAACATTGAGAGACAGTCTCAAATAAATAAAGTAAACATCTAAGCTATACTTTACTATATTCCTGTCTGAATCTAAAAGAGTTTCTATGCCCTAAAAACGTGCTTACAGAACAACACACAGGCAGAAGTGCAGAAGGTTGTGATGAGTGGATGTTTCCAGGTCAAAGACAGAATACAAAATGCACAGTCTCTCTCTGAAAAAGTTCTTAAATTAATATCAAATATTACTGCTGGGTTAGCTTGGATGACATCACTATTTGTCACCTGACTTTAGTTGCCAAGCCAAGCCTGCAGTGTAGCATTTGACATCTCCTTGTGAAAAATACATATCTCTCAGATGTTTGCAGATCCTGGAAGTTGTAAAACAATAAAATGCTTCTATGTCTCAAACCTAGTAATTACTTCTCTTTCAACACAATACAAAAAACTTCTAGCTCTAGACATTGTGTCTGCTACTGCACTGAAACTGAGAGGTAACATTTATAGCACAATCATAAAACAATTTAATTTCAACTATTTTCTTGAAGTTTTGCAAGTTATCTCTGTATGTTCTAGTTTCTACTGTTAAAACATATACATTAGCACAAGTATATATGTTATATACATTCTGTTCTTTTCCAGTAAGGTACACTGTGGACACTTCTTTGACACTGAGTACTGTAAAACCCTGTTCAACACACACTTCTGTACCTGTAGTTTAATATACACATAACCTATAGTTGTAATACATTTGTATGACAAGCATATGAATCATGCTGATATTCACAAATGACATATGATTATTTACAAAAACTCCAGATAGCTTGGCAGGCAGTATTGCCCTATGTCACACCCACCATGGAAGATAATGACTCGGTTTGTTCATCTACTGGCAAATCGTACAGTGTTGCACCATTTTATCTAGCTCAGCTTTGACTCTGTTCTGCATAGCTACTGGAACTTTCCAGGGTGGCTTGACAACTGGGCTGACATCTGGATCTAACTTCATGGAGTATACAAATGGAAGCTTGTCTAGTTTGTCTTCAAAAAGATCAGTATAGGTAAAAAATATGTTGGGCGAAATTAGAGTAGTGGTCTTTCAAGCTAACATGATGGATTTCCTTATTAAATAAAAGCAGTCCCATTTTCAAACTGTCTCTGAGTCCTAATAATGACTGGGCGTGCCTCTTGACCATATAGAATAACAAGTCGTAACTTATCCCAGCAGCGTAACATGAAAGCACTACTGAGCCTTGAGTTTGAATTTCTTCACTACCATAAGCAACAAGCTTTGGACACTTTGCCAAATCAAGCATTTCACCAACAATTACTCTAGCAAATGATTCTGCTGACATAACATTGCACTTGGGACCTGTGTCAACTTTGAGCTCTATGGGTTTTCCATTTAGCCAAACAGTACAAAACGCTTCATTCTTTGCCCATAGATCTACTGCATTGACTGTTTAATTAAACACTTACACATCATCAACATAAAAAGTAGGGTTGCAGCTTTCTAAATGATCAACTTGTTTTTTTTTTAATGTTCCCTTTTAATAAAACAATGTGTGCCTTTTGATTTACAAAATCTTTTGAAATTATTCCACTTATTGCATTTGTGGCATTGCTGACCAAATGTTAAACATTTCCCTTTTAGGCTTATGATTTTCACCATAATTACAACAACTGTCAATGAAACTAAGTTGGGGCCAATGCTTTCAGTTTGCTGACTCACTCGTATGCTTCATTGAGACTGTATGGACTCTGGAATGTGCTGGAAAGCTCTAGGGTTTAGCAGTGAGTGCTGCAAAACCTACAGTTGCTGCCATGTGTTTGGGCCTGTTTCTTTTAACCACATGCTACATACTATAAACATGGGCTCTAGAAGTTACTGGAAGCATGCATTTCTCATTTGTAAGCATATTTATATGCGTTTCTCTGACTTGGTATATCTGACACATCTCAATGGTGTTATTCAAAGTTAAATCACTGTCACAAAGCAAAATCTTTCTCACAGCATCATCCTTAATGCCACCCACAATTCTTTTTTTTCAACTCATTCCTTAAATCACTAAATCTGCACATTTTAGCCTTATTTTTAAAATCAGTTATATATGCTGCAAATGTTTCACCAGTCTTATGATCCCTTGTTTAAAATAAGTGCCTTTCCAATGTAATGTTTGTCTGGGGGTTACAAATTTCTCTAAATTTACATTTTAAGCACTCAGTGTCCTTCCTTCATTTAGTCTGTACAACAATATGATGGTCCCCCCCTCCTGCAAAGACAGCAGGTGCATACACAAAATGAACGCTCCCTTTCAATGGCTTCTGACCCAGTAAATTAAGCTGAATAAATGCTTTTTATGGTCATCTTTATGAGAAAATGCAGCCTGTATGAAAATGTCATACTCTTGCTCAAACACTCTCCAGTTTGCTGCAATATTATTGTCAAACATAAGTGCACTGGGTTTTCAAAATCTGTCTTCCATACCAACAAAGTATACTCAAACACACTAAAAATATGGCCCTTGAAAATTATGTACAAACAAGCTGTGCTGTGAGAGCTTGTAATATTCAAATCACAATAAGCTCTTCAAAATACTGTACTTGCAAAATATGTTTTGAAATGGCTGCATTTTGTGAAATATGTTTACTGTAATACTGCACAAACATGCAAACACTTCATACAAGTCTGATAACTCAGATATATTTAATTAATATGAAAAATATGTGCTTTAGTGAAAATGTGGTTGTTTCCTTTTCTTTTATTTATTTTATGCAATATGGACCTTGTTTCAAACATTTTCTGTAGTAATTTAATATTTTTATCAATATCAATCATTTTGGCTTATTTAAATCTAATTTAGAGCATTCTGTATGCTTCATTTTATATTTTGTGAACAAGAAATTATTTGAGCAAGTTCAACATCTGAAATTTGTTTCTGACTTGTTTTGCAAATTATACATGCAGTAGGGATGATCCACTCCTGCATATTCTTCCAATACCAACTGGATGCCTCTCGGACTCAAATTGGAGAAACTGGAACTCTTTCTGGCAACAAGTCATTTTAGACATGCCTCATTTGACAACATGTCGCTTATTCCTATCTAACATAGATGATGAACAGGTGGTGTAGTTCAGTTAGATGCTTTATTACATAGAAACACATAAGGATGGTTACTAGAATCATAAAATATAAATGAACTGATTAACAGACAGACCTTACAGACATACATGTTTACATCTCAACAGCTTACTACAAAATGGGAGTCAAGCTTGCATGTGCTTAGTATTTATACACTTGTGCAAGCCTTCAGATAGCTTTTTAAAAATACATGCACATGCATTGATCTACAGTACCCATAAAATATTATCACATATTTACAAAATTAAGGGTGCTAAACCCTTCCATGTCAATTACATTATTTGAATATGGTAACCATTTCCTATGTCCCACACAAAATAAATTGATCAACCATCTTTGTAACTTTCCTGAATCATGAATTATTTAGGTGGGGGCTGGAATATGCCTCAGAACACAAAATACTATATGTGAAAGAAACAGATTATCTTCAGTTGTCCTACATAGTAAGGACAGGGGCAGTTTCTACTAGGCATGACACCAAATTAAATATATATCCCAAATGGGATATACATATAAAGCACATGCAGCAGCTGGAGAGACCACAGGGGTTCCTCACCAGGAGAATCCAGGACTTCAAAATATATCAAACACAGATAAGCTAAAAGACCTATCCCTCTACTCAGTTTCATACAGACTCCTCAGAGGTGACCTCTATCTGGCATACAAGGTGATCTCGGACCCCGCCTTAATGGGACTGCTGCATAACTGCAAGTCAAGCTCCACTCAAGTAATCTGCCTCAACCTGGTCTGTGACATCAATAGGACTTGTTAGCAGGACAGATTTGAGACTCCCCCATCTGTGGAACATAATCTCTCTATCCATGTCAAGCAGAGTACCCCTTTACCCATTTTTAAGTGCAATTTGGATATCTGGATGGGAAACAGAAAATACATCATTGATATTCCACCCATGTTCCTGCTGGACATGGGCATCTGGTGCTGACTTGCCTAAACATGGGCTAAACTTTCTTAGCTAGGCTTATAAAGGCCTCAGGGCCAATAGCCTAGTAACTTCCTATGATCCTGTGGGGTTTAAGTTCAAACCTAGCATTTTAAAAAGCTCTCCAAGTGAACCACTCTCCATATATTTAGTTGATGAAGATGTCAAGCCAAACCATTAATCAACTACATATGTGTAGATGTGATCTGCTTCCTAACTGGTCAGTTAGACATGTGTTCTCATCTTGGATGCAATGAGTCACCTGGCACACATGCCACAAACACATAAGAAGATTGGATATCTGATAATAATCCTCCGTTAAGTACTCTTTATATGGATGTCAAAATGCATCTGTTATGCTTTGCTTTATTCCACTTTTGAGATGAATTTCTTGATATCCATGTTTCAAACATACAACAGATCGATTGTGAATAGACATGTGATCAGAATCCTGTGTATATTATAACACAAGCAATGCTAACATATAAAAATGCATGCATTTAACAATGCAGTATATCTGACTTCTAAAGTAATCACTACTCACAAATTCCATCCTTGTAATTATAATGGGAATCATTACACATACCATATCCATATGCTACTCCAAACTTCTTGTATGAAGCACTGGTTCAGCAATGAATTGCCACAGCTAAGTTATATTGTCATATAGTAGACACTGACCTATACTTGTTTAAAAATTTCCATCACCTATATAGCCATTTGCCATGACAAATTCCATCACCTGTATAGCCATGTGCCATAACAAATTCCATCACCTGTATAGCTATGTGCCATAACAAATTCCATCACCCATATAGCTATGTGCCATAACAAATTATGTCACTGTATAGCCATGTGCCGGCCACCATTCTTTGTTTGTTTTATATCCTGAAACAAAAAAACAGCAATATACTAACCAGCATAAAACAAAAACAAGCAATCATGAACAAAGTGCCAGCAGACAGATAAAATATAGATCTTAACTTATATTAAAGTGAGTTAAGTTCTTTCTTTCATTTTGCACATTTCATCAGAACCAATAATTAATTCTAAATGTTGTGATTATAAGCTTACAAAACTATGTGGACCAAATAAATCAATAAGATTTTTGTGCAAGAAAATATTTAAATATATATGCAATTTCATACATCACTGGTACCTAACATTCAAAAACATCTTAAAATCTCAGAAGAACTGCAGCACACAAAGAGTATATAAAAATATGCAAACTATAACAAACATATATATGCATAGTTATGTGTGTATATATATATATATATATATATATATATATATATATATATATATATATATATATATATAAAGAGAGAGCGAGAGATAAGATCCCATAAAAGATTTTAAAACCTCCATATCATAATGCTTCTCTGTGTAACACTAGAAAGATATTTAGATGCACCAAATCCTCACTAGCTGAAGATTATTCTAAAACACATATAAAAGTAATACCAATGTAAATATACATATTCATAGTAAAAAAAATTATATATGGATTCACTTTATAGCCCTGAAATACTGAAATATCAAAATTCTGTATGTCGAGGCCATAAAGTGGAAATCTGAAAAGAACGAAAACTCAGAAGTGTGAAATTCAAAATCTCGCATACCGGAGATTTTGAATTACCACTTCTGGTGTACACAAACACACACCTTCCTACCCACACACAAACACAACCTCGGTCCTACATAAAATACTGAAATTCGATATTTCAGTATTTTGAGCTTCAAAAGTGAATCCATATACATATATATATATATATATATATATATATATATATATATATATATGGGTCTAGGTCTATTCACTGAAAGCACATTTCACTGAAAGTAAAATGACTGTGCACAAATTACTGAAAGCACAATTCATTGAAAACTCAATTCACTGAAACACATTTCACTGAAAGTTATATATGGCCTTTTCCCCCCTGTAGTGCAACCCTGGAGTTAGTATATATATAGTAAGGGGGTGTGTGGGGATCACTGCCCCCACATTGGGGGGCATAGTTTGGATATATATTAAGTTTAGAAAAGACTAATTGATTGAAATTGCAAGTATCCATGTGTATAGTTCAAAATATTTAAAGTAGGTGGGGGCTATGCTCACCACACCCCACAATGTGGGGGGGTAGTACCTCCCACACCCCCCTTACTATATATTCTAACTCCAGAGTCGCACTACAGTGGGGAAAAGGCCATATATAACTTTCAGTGAAATGTGTTTCAGTGAATTGTGCTTTTAGTGAACTGTACACAGTCAAATGTGCTTCAGTGAAATAGGCTTTGAGTGAATAGTCCTAGACCCGTATATATAACTATTGTTTTCTTTTGTTTGACTGGGTGTGTACTAGAAAAATGCAACAGTGAGTTTGAATACGTGCTTTTCCTAAAGATTTTTGAAACAAACCTCTTATTTTCATAATCCTTTTCCAGAAAGTCGTCTAAAAAGGAAATTTTGTCAAGGTCTCTGGTATAGGTGAACTTTAGAAATTCTGCGGCGGTTCCAATATAGTTTATAAAATCATCAATAGCATTAACAGGTCCATCCCACAGAACAAACATATCATCCAAAAACCTGGTGTAAAATTTGATGTGCTCAAAATAACATGAAGAAAAAAGAAATTTCTTCTCCCATTGCCTAACTACAATATTTGCATATAAACCACCACATGCAGACGCCATAGCCACCTCTTCTTGTTGTAAGTAAATTTCTTTGTTAAATAAAATGAAATTGTTTTTAAGGACAATTTCCATCAGTTGTGAAAAGACCAAGGTCTGGAAGTCTGAGATATCTTTTTCATATAAGAAATCTGTAAACCACTCCAAACCAGTTGTGTGAGGTATGACTGAATAAAGGTCTTTAATATCAATAGTAATAAAAAGAAAAGTGTCCTTGAAAAGAAGAAATTTCTTTTATCTTCATGTTATTTTGACCACATCAAATCAAATTTTACACCAGGTTTTTGGATGATATGTTTGTTCTGTGGGATGGACCGGTTAATGCTATTGATGATTTTATAAATTTTATTTGAACCACCACAGAATTTCTAAAGTTCACCTATACCAGAGACCTTGACAAAATTTCCTTTTTAGAC
The DNA here is from genome assembly GCF_019279795.1 of Protopterus annectens. NCBI lineage: Eukaryota > Metazoa > Chordata > Ceratodontiformes > Protopteridae > Protopterus > Protopterus annectens. The sequence continues at coordinate 1,761,045,242 of NC_056737.1, read as the reverse complement.
ATCTTTCTGGAAAAGGATTGTGAAAATAAGAGGTTTGTTTCAAAAATCTTTAGAAAAAGCACGTATTCAAACTCACTACTGCATTTTTTTAGTACACACCCAGTCAAACAAAAGAAAGCGATAGTTAAGGGACAGTTCATGCATGCAGCCCGTATGGTATCTGGTATTGATGAATGTTTAGATGAATGTAACAACTTGAAAAATATGTTTCAAAAAAGAGGCTATCCTTGTAAGTTCATTAGTGATATAATGATTGAAGTGGTTAACAAGAGAGAGCGTGGGTTTTATGTACCTTTACTTTCTTGTAGTATGACTGACAGTGGGCCTTTCCCCAGTAATCAAGAAACTAACAATGTTGCAAGTAAGAATGATTATAAGACTTCTTTCATCACTGTATTCACTCAAGATAGTTACAAACTAAGAAACATCTTAACAAAAAACTGGTCTATTTTGAGACATGACAAGAACATCAGACCACTAATAGGGTCGCAACCTATTATAATATATAGGAAAGGCAAGCATATGAAAAACATATTTGAGAGTAGTAACTCTTACCCAAACCGCAGGTCAGGTTCTATGAACAAACGTGGCAGATGTAACTATTGCAGTTACATTAAAGAAGGTAATATTTTTGACATTAATAATATTGAAATCAGAATCAATCAGAAATACAACTGTAAATCGGCGAAAGTGATTTACTGTACCATGTGTACCACCTGTTCTTGCTTTTACATAGGCAAGACTGATAGAAAGTTAAAAAATTGCATATACGAACACTTATATGACATAAGGAATAAAAAAGAAACAAATTCTCTTAGCAAACATGTTTTGCAGTATAAAGACCATAAGTTCCATTTTTTTTTTTTATTATAAACAATATAATTACCAACATGAGGAGTGGTGCATGGTCACTATTACTTGAGAAAAGAAAATTATACTGGCAATTATGTTTGAATGCCGGGAACTGGCCAGGCCTGAATGAACATATTTCAATTAGCCCAATTTTAAAACTAAAGGCACTAGAAAGATATTGTGTGTGTGTGTGTGTGTGTGTGTGTGTGTGTGTGTGTGTTTGTGTGTGTGTGTGTGTGTGTGTGTGTGTATATATATATATATATATATATATATATATATATATATATATATATATATATATTTCTCCATTATGCATTTTAACATTTTAACATTTTAATATCACATGTTCAGTATTTATCTTAAGTGTATTTATTTCTCTTAACATTTTCAACTATATCTAGTTTTTAGTATTTAATCACACATTGTTTTAACACATTCAACATATGTAAATATTTATTGTAAATTGTCATTTTTATGAAGCAGTTTTTATATATAGTGTGTTTTTAGGGTGGTGTGTTCCATGAACTTTTTCAGTTTGTATAGTTTGTCTGCTTTTTAAATCCAGTGACTGTAAATATTGTGCTTTTAATGACATCATTGTATAGTTTATAACTGGGTGGAACTTCCTGTTTGGACTGTATAAGAAGGAAGTAACTATGTGGGGTAAATTGTCTGATGAAGTCTAGATCTTTCTGGACGAAAGCGCTCATCCTTTAATTTTTTGTCTGAAGTTAATAAAGTGGATTCTACATTCTACAACTGTGTGGTGATTTGCAGCCTGCAATACTTTGAGTGGGTTCATTTCAACTACTTTTTCTGGCTTTTGTGTTTAAATACAAAATGTGTCAAATTGAAATATGTTATTTAAATGAATGTATCAAAAACAAAGTAGTGCCACAAGGTTTAAGAGTATTTAAATTCCCTTTTGGAATTTATTACAATACAGAAATTGTTAATGCATTTACCACTATGTTTGATAAGTGGGGACTTGAACTTCTTACTAAAAGTGTGTTTTATTATCAACAAATGGAAAAAAGGTTGCACAAGGAAGTTGTTAACCTTAATGAAATGATTTTTAATGATTTGTTATTTTCACAGTATGAAGGGTTTTACAACAAGGTGATTAGTAGGGTGGACAAGAAATGTGATAACATATTTAATAAGAAAGTAAAAAAAGTGGATAGAAATTGTAAGCGGTATAAATATTGTAAGGTGTACCCTATGGATAAGCTTGTTTTCAGTGATAATGACAACGTGGATTGTTTTTTTTTTAGTACATCAAATGGGGAAGTTGATTTAGATCATGTGGATTTAGAAATAACAGGAGAAGAAGAAAATTTTCTATAGAGAGAAGGTAGTAGTGGGTTGGACTATCAGGATTTTCCCCTTCCAAGATGCACAGAAAGAATAGCGAGTCGGAAACAAGTGAATTATCAAGCCTACAGCAAGGTAGCACAGCAATACAGGGGTCACCCCAGATGGTAAGACATTTAGTTCCAATTACACAAGTCAGTAATGTTCAACTCACCTTAAATGGTTTTCACATATATAACTATACAGACAGGGTTGTTTCACAAGAACATTTTTCCCTGTTTTCAAAGGGTTTTACATATGTACCTAGGAAAGTCCCTGATATAGCTGGCACATTGGTTGATGTACAATTATATTTGAGAAAATTAAATTTAAAATTAATGCATTCCAATAAAGAGGAGCATGACACAACTAAATTTTCTTTATCAACTTTGAGAAAAAGTAGTGTATATAACCCCCCCCCCCTTACATCCTCTCATTAGTACATTTGAGGAAGTTATTAAAGAAGATATCTATAAGATATGGGATAACCAGAGAAGAATATTCTCTAACCTCAGTGTAGATGAGAGGAGTTTGCTATGTAACTTAAGGGAGGATAAAAGCATATGTGTCATGACATCCGACAAGGGTGGTGGAATTGTTTTATATAATTATGATGATTATACAAACATTATGCAAACTATTTTATTCAATGCTGAAAAATATTCCACATGCTCTAGGAATGAAATACACATTTCCTATCAGAGAAAAGACAGTTTTTTATATGAGTACATGATGGACCAGAGGATTTCCAAGGCAGATTATGATTTTCTTTTGAATTTATATCCCAAAGTTCCTGTTATCTTTGGTATACCGAAAGTACATAAAAACACGGAAAATCCGTCTTTTAGGCCCATTGTGGCAGCGGCTGGTTCAAAAACACACAATTTAGCTGTATATGTAGATAGAAAAATAAAACATGTGGTTGAGCAATTTCCACACTTGGTTAAAGATTCCTGGGACTTTCTAGGACAATTAAAAAGTGATTTTTGGTGTGCTGATTCTTACCTTTTGACCATTGACATAGAAGATTTGTTTTCCTGTATTCCAAAGCAAGAAGGTTTAAACTTTTTCGAAGATGTACTGTGGACATCTTCGAATTTAAACAATGATGAAATTGGTTTAATATGTGAACTTATGGGAATAATTTTGGAAAACAACTACATATATTTTGAAGGTGAATATTTCCAGCAGGTCAAGGGTGTAGCAATGGGGGCAGCTTGTGCTCCAAATTATGCTAAGTTGGTGTTGCTGGGCTGGGAAAGAGAGCATGTTTTCAAAAGTGAATTATTTTCCAAGGTTGTATTTTACTGTAGGTTTTTGGATGATATTTTTATTTTGTGGAAGGGAACTTCAGAGTCCATTCCACTATTCATTCAATACCTAAATCAAACTACCAACTTTTTAAAATTCACATTTAACTTTCATAAGCAAGAGATTCATTATTTAGACACCAAAATAATCAAGGACTATGAAAAGTTTGTATCTAAAGTTTATCGCAAAAAAACTTTTTGTAATAGTTATTTACATTTTGATAGTCACCACCCAATGTCACAAAAGAAAAGCATCATTAAGGGACAAGCCATCAGGGTTGTGAGAATGACATCTTTAAAACAGGATGTCATTCAAGAATTCCTTTGTTTGAAAAATATGTTTCTTGAGAGGGGCTACCCTGGGAGCTTTATTGATGCAATTCTTTCTGGTGTATTAAGTGACTGGGGTACAAAATATATCCTCCTTTTTTAGGTAGAGGTTTGAACAGGATGGATAACACAGATAATACTACTGAAACTGTGAGCAAAGTTGATTTTTAACAAGCATGCATTGTTCAATATAGCCCCCTATACCATCAAGTGAAGGAAACACTTTATAAAAACTGGAGCATCTTTAAAACTAACACTGGAAATTTTCAAGTTTTAGGTGAGAAGCCTATATTTACAACTAAGATTGGCCCTAATTTAAAAGTAATTCTGGAAAATAAAAACAAAAATAAAAACCAAGGTGAAAATTTTAAGTTAAATGGCAGCAGACCCTGTGGTAGGTGTGCCTATTGTTCTTACATATTGCAAGACAATTCTATATCCTTGGACAATAAGAATAAGAATACAGTTTACACAAGAAGGGGTAATTGTTATTCAAGTAAACTGGTATACATTGCAAAGTGTAATTCCTATACATCCTTTTACATTGGGAAGACAGAAAGGTTATTTAAAACTAGAATATATGAACATCTAAATGATATAAAGAATAAAAAGGAAACAAATGCTTTGTATAAGCATAGTACCCGATGTGTGGATTACATCGTCTTTAAATTTGCTATATTAGATGTAGTGAATATTGATGTGAGGGGTGAAGATTGGCAAAATGTCCTGAATAAGAAAGAACTTTTATGGCAATTAAGATTAGCAGCAAACTTCCCCCCAGGGTTGAATGACCATTTGACTATATTGCCTATTCTGAAAGAAAAAGCAAGACATGTTTAAATGTCCTTTACAAGTTTAAATGTGACTATGTAATACAAATAACATAAAAGCATTTGAACATCTGTTTCCATAATACAAATATAAATCAATGTAATGCTTTCTTGTGACAAACTGCTTAAACTAAGCAAGAGATTTTGGTTTTTACAGCATTCATATTTTTGTATTGTTGAAAAATTCTGTAAATGTCTTTTTAAAAACAAGTTTTAAATGTGTGAGGTGTAACAGCCAACCATTGTCAAGCTTACACTATTTAAAAATGTTTTATGTTCATTGGGTTATTCTGATAAAGTCAACTGGCATTGACGAAAGCACTAAATTTTACTTGTGTTTTACATTTGGAATAAATTGGATTGTGGACTCGCAACAGTATTGCTTTTTTCTGGATTTATTAATGTTTGCACAATCCCCACTGTAACAGTCTTGCCACATTATTAATCCTTTCAGTATACAGGCTGTCTGTCATTAAAGTATCACACCCAGTAACACGATGTTCAACTGTTTCCATTCTTGTTTTAGAGAACCTGCATTTCTCTGTTTCTCTCACATGTTCAGTGAAATTTGTAAACCAGCATGTATGTAGTCCTCTGACCTGCGCTGATAATGTTAACCGTTCATCTTTTGGTTTAAATTCACTTCTCTGTAACTATTCCTGCTTCAGATCCTGATTGATGTGACGTTGTTCCGGGAGTTTTCTTTACTTGCAACAACATTTATGCCTTTTCAACATTTCTTGCCTTCTGTTCTGATTCTTCTCCTTATATTCTTCATTTTGTTTTTTTGTTTTTGGCACATTTAGTTGCCACCTGATTTTTGTCTACTTCTTGTTTGGTTTCCATTTTCACTTGATACTGATATGCTTCTGCTGGGTCTATATCATATGAGTGAGTAGGAAAAACTGTGCATGCTCATAATCTCGAAAGTACCGGACCTCAAAGTGCTTTTTCTGAGATCATGGTACAGTGAAGAATGGATTATTTGTCCTTTCCTCACTGTAGTGCAATCTCAGAGTTGGAATGTATATTTAGCGGGGGGTGTGGGGGGACCAACCCCCCACAATAGCAAGTTCGAAGTCCGGTACTTTTGAGATTGTAAGCATTAGCGGTTTTTCCTGTTCGCTCATATGATATAGACTCGCTTCTGCTAAACTATGCAGGGAAGTCAGATTTGTTCTCTTCATTTTTCAAAACTTTTACTATGTTTGGTTCTGGTGAGGTCAACAGATATGTACACAGTTCTATGATTGCAGGTCACATACATGTAATCAGTTTTGAAGAGGTCCATACCTCATTCAGGACGAGGAATATATAATCTTGGAATACACTGATTTTTATATACATAATTTGATAAGCATGAAGTGTAGTTTTAATTGTATAAAATGTAAAATTTTAATAATATGAAAGACATTTACTAATGCTGAAAACCTCTATTTATGTGCAGTTCAGATCAGATATAAATTCACCTATATTGGACACTGTTTCTCTCACTTATTAAAATAATGAACCATCTGTCCAATTAAATATCAGATTTGAGAAGCCTTATTTGTAGGTAGCGCAGGTCAAGTGAACCTAAAGCATACATTAGCTAATTGTGCTGTTTATGAATATGTTGCCATTTGTATTGCTACTGACCTATAAAACAAACTATCAAACACAATGAACCCTGCATATGCAAATACTCTGATGTAACTAGAAAAAAACACTGTGACCCAAAATGTATATAGCAATTTATCAGGTATACATAACACTTCTGACAACAATTACACTGATTAAAAAGAAAAGGGCATTTGACATATGTAAGACATCGGATTTTCACGTATTAGTAATCCTAATACAGATTCAGTGAGTGATATGAACATACAAGAATCTCGGACAAATGTTAGATCACAAGACGGTAACATACTTAATTCTGAGCTATTACTTTTATAAAGAAACACTCATGAGGAAGATTTTGAATTTATTAATAAAAGACTTTGCAAATTCACTAGATGCAGAGACTCTGATAATCAAGATCCTGAGTACTTGAACTGCAGAATAAAACAGCTGAAAAGGCTTCCTCTTGTTGAACACTTTCATACTCCAGAATTTCCTGTGCAGCATTCCGCCTGCCTATGAGAACTACTAAATAATAAGAATGTGGCACTTACCTCCAGTTAAGGCATAGCACTAGGACCATTCACACCTGATGTATAGAATATACAATAGTGTACAGCCTTAGCAGATAAAAAGTCCCATCACTGCCAGACAAATTTATAACCAGCATAAGGATGCTCAAGTGCATCAGCACTTGATGCAAGGGTTAATAACTTGGGAATTGCCCAGTTAAAACATCAAAGAAGCATATTGAGAATATAACTGGTAATTGTTAGATTAAGATGGATTACATTGGTTTGCAGTGAAATTCTTCCTTCAACAGGACTTGGTAATTGTCATTTCACACAGAGTAAACTCTGATAACTGATTACACTGTTACAACAGAGGCATTTAACTGGCAAAGCAAGTGTGGCAATATTGTTTTATTTCTTTATGATACCAGGTTATATCTTAGTCATAAAAAATGTATATATCAGACAAAATCTGTGGAATAATTGAATCTTTCTTTAGTGAAAGTAAAATCAAAGCGGGGAAAAGTCACTAGACTCAAAAAACGTTATTTTTGCCTAAAGATATACTACATTAACAGAAGCCATATAAACAAAATGAGGGATGAACTCAAAGCTACAACTTTTATCACCAAACATAATAATATTGCCGTAAAAAGAGGCATAACATTCTGCAGAATTGTTTGTATTATAATATAAGAAATATGTGTGACTCAGAAATCTGTGGTTGAAGATGGAATTGTAGGATTTTCTTTGCTCTCCCTATAGATGAGATTATTGAGTGTTCATAAGAAGATTGAAACCATGTATTTAGAGGATCTTCACTCCCACCATACTTCTGAACACCTTAGCTCAAGAAAACTGGACAAAGCCTAAAATAATGGTAAGACAAAGGCCCAAAATAGGGATATAATAGAGATAAATGTTTTATATATATATATATATATATATATATCTATATATATATATATATATATATATATATAGGTCTACTTCTGTTCTTTGAAAACATACTTCTTCAAAGAACAGATAGCCAAGACTCACTTTAACGAAAGTGCACTTAACCGAAAGTGCACTTTCACATAAATCAGTTAACAGAAGCACGATACAGGGGGATAAGGAAATATTTCTTTTTCCCCACTGTAGTGTGATCTTGGAGTTAGTATATATAAGTAGCAGTGGTCTGGGGGTGGAGGGGGACTTGCTCTCTAGCAAAAATGTGTTTCTCTTTGCTGGACACACCTCTGTTACTTATATATACTAACTCTGAGATCAGACTACAGTGGGGAAAAGGATATATTTCCTTATTGCCACTGTAATGTGCTTTGGTTAACTGACTTACATGAAAGTGCACTTTCTGTTAAGTGCGATTTATTTAAAGTGGGTTTTGGCTATCTGTTATTCAAAGAAGTGTGTTTTTGAAGAACAGAAGTATATATATATATATATATATATATATATATATATATATATATATATTTATACACATTTATATTTGTTATGTTCAAATTTATCAGTGTTCCATTTGAAGTGGCCAGGTTTATGAGGGTCAGTGTTTCTTCATATTCATAGTTACTTATATCTATATCTAGCTATCTATATGTATATAAACAGATATAGTTATCTAAACAGATATATATATATATATATATATATATATATATATATATATATAAGAAACTTTATATATCTAAGTCATTTTTATATATATATATATATATATATATATATATATATATATCTAAGAAACTTTATATATCTAAGTCATTTGTTAGTTACCACACATGCTAAGGCTACATGCTAAGGCTCATTCATACAGCAATGTTCCTAAAGAAGCAATTTACTTTTGCCCTGGGATAAATTATAATGATCTATATATGTGTACAACATAATGCAAGGTCACTTTTTATTGAGCATTGTATTGATTAGTAACAACAGCAGGAACATATAATATTATACAATATACATTATACCTGCATGGATATAAAATATTATGCAAATGGAAATATTTTCTGCATTGCTAAAAAATAACATGCATCAAGCCACGTAACTAAAGAAGTAGAGCATATAATACAGTAAACTCCCAGTTAACCGGAACTTAAACAACCAGAAAAAATCAAAGAAATACAGTACAATTTTAATGTGTTGCACTTTCTGCCCCCCCCCCCCCACAGAAACATATCTTACATTTTCAGAGTTTTAGAGTTTTAAAAAGGAAGATAGGAATAAATTCCCTTTCTCCCTAACCTAAGTACAAGTCAAATCAAACAAATAGTATAAGATACAGTATTAGGCAGGCTTATTTTTAATAGTAACTCTCAAGCAACCAAAAACTACAGGTATTCAGCATCTACCAATCCCCATGGGTGCCAGTTAACCAAGAGTTTACTGTATATTCTATTAATTTGTTAACCAAGCAAGCTTACTTGGCAGAGGTGTCTCATTGTGACTTGGAAGTAATGTATGTGCATTTACTCTATCGATATTTTATATAGTCAAGATGTAGGGTAGCATAAAGAGGTTATCATTTAATCTTTGATGCAATAGAACATTAACTACCCTTAAATCTATCAGACAATCAATTAGAATTAGAAAATATCTCAGAAAACTTCACATTTTTATAAAGCATACTGCTAAAATTAAGCTAAGTTGTAAAGGCATGCATTAACTGGTCCAGCTGGGAATTTGTTTTGAACATGTATTTACAACATTATTACTCTTACACAATAAGTGTCAATGCTTGTGGCAATCATGTTAATATTTTCAGCCTTGAACTTGTTACTGAGTCACATAAAGAACAATTATCATATTATACGATACAACAGCCATGTACTTTTTTTCTCTTTGTGTTTGTTTATTGTATGTGCAAACCTTAAATAAAGTGGAGTTTCTAAAATGATTACAATTTCTATCAGTCCAAATGAAACAAACATAAGTAACTCTCTGCAGAATCATGTATAAGTGTATACAATGCAGATACAATGTGGAATAAAAATAGAATTGAGATTAAGCATATAGACTAACATATGTAAAGAAACATTACAGAAACTTTGATAATATTTTAGTATCTTTAACATTAAGACATTTAATTTTCTGTGTATCCTTTGCAGTTTTTTCCATGGAAACAGTATATTTAACCAGTTTTATTGATACAACTAACTGACAAAGAGCACAACCAAATCTATTGGTGATATATTTACAGAAGTAACAAGAAGGATGATCTTTAACGATCTTATCTGTATGTTCATAGAAATTCTTCACCAAAGTTTGCTAAGAGCAAATTCTAGTAAACACATTTTGAAACATTTAGGGCCAGATTCAGGAAGCCTCCGTGTAAGAGTTATAACTCTTGCACGGAGGCTGCAGTGAAATTGTGTGATGTCAGCATGTCATGCATATGCATGAGGTGCATAAGGCATGCTGAATCACACTAGTAACTCTTACACGGTCCGTGTAAGAGAGTAGGGGGCGTGTCTGTAGGCTAAGCCCTGCAAGCGGACACGCCCCCAGAAGACTAGAATGGCTGAAAGTAAACAGCCACGAGAGGCCATGGAAATGTGCATAAACACACTACACAACACATGCCCGATAGACCATCACTGTATAAAGTGAAGAGATGTAATAAAATTAAATTAAAACCTTTTTTTTTTTAAAACCCGTAAATGTTTGCTACTGTGTGCCCGTGTGCTGGTGTGCTACTAAGCGCAATCACAGTTAGCAATCAGTGGAAAAGGATATAAGAACTAAATATGCAAAGTAAGCCAAGAAGTAATAGCTTAGCGGTAGAGTTGCCGGCCTAAGAGTAGGCAGGCAGGGCTCGAGCCCCCACAACAACCTTTTTTTTTTTTGTAAATAAGCACTAAAAAGCCCCCTGACAGTATTGTACACATGTAAATGTATTCCCTTTTGTAAAATGGAATGAAACGGAGCATATATTCTGAAGTAACACAATAACAAAATAGTCAGAAATGTACTGATAGGTAAGCTGCTGTGAGACGGAGTGCCCATAGCTGAGTAGTGTTTAAAAAGCTGTAAACTGCGTGCCTGTTGCTAGGCATCGGTTTAACAGAGTGAAACTGTTTGCAACTAGCTGTGCTTAGCTGAACATGTGTGTCACTAGCCAATTAAGGTTTATCCCAGCGCACACCGTTTGCGCGGCGCTCCCACAAGCTAACTGCCAGTGCGCATGCGTTAGCTCAGCGCCAAACGAGCGCAGACCTGGTTTTAAGTGCTTAAAAGTGCTTTTGGCATGTTTGATTGACAGGTCTCAACTCATTTCTGTCAGGAAAATCAAAAATCAGTTGCCAGATTCGAACCCAGGATACCATGCACTAGAGTCAAGGTACTAAACCACTAAGCCATGACAGCAATACCTAGAAATGCAGAAATAGCATATATATGGGATAAAATCCAGAATGGAGCATGATAAAGCATTTTCAGTGAAGTAGATACAATTCCAAAACGGCCAATCAGAGAAATGTGCGGGAAAATTGGCATATATAAGCCCCATAGGCGGGAATACACAGCAGAAACGATTGTAGATCAGAGCTGCAGTCAGAATGAGTGGAGTAGGTGAGGGACGTTGCTTTCGAGCACAGCGTTGGGGCGTTGAGGAGTCCAGATACATGGTCTGGCTCCTTGTCCACCATCACAAGGCCCAACTCATGCAGGGCCAGGTCTCATGGGGAGCATATAGGGCAGAGGCATGGGACCAGTTGGCTCGTGATCTGACCAGTGCTACAGGCATTCCACGCACTGGTGAGCAGGTCCGTCACCACCATGCGGACTTGAAACGACACAAGCAAGACCAGTTGTCCGAATGGATCCAGGAGGCCCGGGATATGCCCAACACCCCACTACTGAGTAAGTTACATTTTACTTATGTATGTAAGGATTTCAACTAGCTGATACCATGGAGATGTGTAGTCCAATATTACTTCTTTTGTATTACAGCTGCAGGTGTCCGCTCTATGAATCGCGAGATGCATGCCCGTAGGCTGGTGCGGATGCGCCACCGTGCAGGTTAGTAACCCCACCCAGTACTTGTAAATAAATATTATACTGTAGCATGTATCAGAACACTGCAGTGTATTGATTAAAAGTAATATAATGTGCAAGCAAGATTTGAAAGTCTGCAGGTATGGCTGCAACAAGTTCATCAGTATGCAAGTGTAACTGGAAATATAATTGATAGAATTAAACAGTGCTGTCATACAGATGTCCCACCATTAATTAAATATAGTGTAACCTGCAGTAGTCTCAAGAGTACAGCTTCAGAATCTGAGGTAGTCACATGTGAGATATATCGCCTGTTGAAATGCTGAATCATGACAGAAGTGAGGCTGTTGGAAAGTGTTTGAATCACCACTAGTCTAACATGTGAACAAAGCCTAGAAGTAGCAACCTGAACTGTGAATTTGCAGGAAGTGTGAGACTGACAGAAAGGGTCATGTATGAATAAATAAAGTAGTAATAACCCGAATATATTAGCCCCAGTGTGTTTCTACAGAACTAAATGCATGTGGGAAGTACAACTTAATATACCAAACTGATTTCAGTGTGTCAGAATCTGGAATGTCTAGCCAAATGCTGTATATGGTGATCACAGTAAACAATTTGCAGATAGAATGAATGATTATCTGACAGACTAAACAGCCATAGTTGTCCCCTGTCCTGTCATCAAAGTGTAGCAGGATGATGTATCTGATCAGATTCAAAATAAGTAGGATAGTGATGTATTTGTAACAGGTGTAGCTTGACAGTCAAATAAAATTTATTTTGAAACATCAGCCTCAACTTAATTGTGTACCTATTATAAATGTAAATCAACGTGTAACATATGAATGTGTCATCACTTTCTATCTCCCCAACCCTATAATTCCATATAACAACACCCACTAAATAATGGTATGTGAACATTTCATTAATCATGGACATTTGTCCGTTTCAAAAATATATGCATGTCTGTTCGTGCATGTGCCCTGTTCATACCTGCAAATCTGATGGCCTGTTGCCATTAATCAACCCTGCATGTTGTTTGACTGTGTATTTCTGTTCAAATAATGCATGTGATATTGATATGCCCCTTGTTCAATGGTGTTAATATCTGGGTGTTTGTTTGATGGGAATACCAATGCATGCTGTTACAACTAATCTGAATGGAATACAATGCCACTAACCCAAACTAACATAACTACTCACAAACCTAGAACGCTTGGGAAGGCAGGTCCCAGCGGACCCACCTCTCCCACCTCAGCTGGTGACTGCACCTGGCACTAGTGCCCAGGCCGGACCCCCCTCCGGTGGCCCTGTGCCACCTTCGGGTGGAAGCGCTGCAGGGGATGGGGCCCGTCCCCCTCTGCAAGTGTGGCCGGAGGGGTTCGTCCACTCACCCTCCGCGGTGTCTGGTCTGTGGTGTGAAGGGAGATCCAAGACACTGTTCTTGGGCCCCTACGCCAGCTTGAGGCACGTGTGGCACAGCTAACGGCCCCGGCCGTTGCCCCGCCTACACAGCCCCCAGCACAGCCCGTCCTGGGCTGTGAAGGAACAGTGGCAACTGCCTATGGGTGGGGATATCAGTTCCACTGTTGCCATCTGTGGGCTCATGCATCTTGGAAATCCCAACCTCCGTCCCCGTCAATTGTGTAACCCCCCACGTGTGTCATACACCGCCCCTGTATGCGTCTTGTCTGTCTTGTCTGTTAACCTACCCAACCTACCTCCCCAGCTAACCGTCTTCCTTCACCTGTCATACCACTCTCACCTCAAAAAAAAGGGCACTCTGTACCCACAAAAAATTACGCCCCATACATAGCTGTCCATGTCGCACACATGTCTGCTTGACATTGAAACAGTTAATTACAATTGGCTCTACAACAACTATTAATGTTGTCCTGACACCTCTCTCAGGGGTGAAAGGTTTCTAATGTCTCACCAAAATACATGGAAATGCACAGCTGTTGCTGCCAAAGACATGGGCATCTATGGGCCTTACCTACATCCCTCCTGCAAATCCCACGCTTGTTTCCCTACTGTCTTACCCTCTTTGTGACCCCTTTTTCACCACTTTCCTGTCACCCCTTTTTCTTTTCTTTCAAAGAAATTAGCGCGGGTGTCTGCTTGTGTTAGCAGAGCTCACCGCCAGTGCGTCGTGAGCTCAGCAAACGAGCAGACCTGGTTTAAAGTGCTTAAAAGTGCCTTTATGGCACTTTGATTGACAGGTCCTGTACTCAGTTTGAAAGTTTGCTAAGAAAAATAAATTCCCACTGTCAGTCTCGAACCCAGGACCTTGGTAATATTAGTCTGTATGACCTACCACTAAGCCATGCCTGCTTTACAAGAACACACTGCTAAAATAAATATAACATGTAATAGTAGGAATCAGTATAAAGGCAATATAGGAGATGTACTATCTAAAGCATGTCAGGTAGGGTTTTAATGGCCAAATTACTGGATTCCCATACTAGTTCAGTGTGAACAGAAACAGCCCTGCTACCTGTTAGCTTGTACATAATAATGTAAGGTAATGTACATATGTGAAGGTATGTATATCTACACATACATATATATATAAATGTATATTAATACATATGAAATATAGTCGTAGGTCTCAGTAGCCATACACACTCACTACAGGAAACAGTGAACATAATTGCAGCAACCTGAATCTGCAACACAGCCTGACCCCTGTGTGACCTACTTACCCTTCTAACTGCTTAAAGGTGGCCTCAGCACTTTGATTGACAAGTCCTGTACTCAGTTTTAAAGTTTGCAAAGTAAAAAAAATTCCCACTGTCAGTCTCAAACCCAGGACCTTGGTAACAGTAGTCTGTATGACCTACCACTAAGCCATGCCTGCTTTGCAAGAACACAGTGCTAAAATAAATATAACATGTAATAGTAGGAATCAGTATAAAGGCAATATAGGAGATGTACTATCCAAAGCATGTCAGGTAGAGTTTTAATGGCCAAATTACTGGATTCCCATACTAGTTCAGTGTGAACAGAAACAGCCCTGCTACCTGTTAGCTTGTACATAATAATGTAAGGTAATGTACATATGTGAAGGTATGTATATCTACACATACATATATATAAATATATATTAATACATATGAAATATAGTTGTAGGTCTCAGTAGCCATACACACTCACTACAGGAAATAGTGAAGATATATGCAGCAACCAGAATCTGCAACACAGCCTGGCTCCTGTGAGACCTACTAAGCCCTTTAACTGCTTAAAGGTGCCTCCAGCACTTTGATTGATAGGCCCTATACTCAACTCAAAAGCAGAATATGAGCATACTAGTAGGCCCTACCACAAGACCATTGTAACACTAGTCTGTATGACCTACCACTAAGCCATGACTCTCATACAGGAATATAGTGCTAAATAAGTGGAACACGTAATAGTATGAATGAAGATAAAGGCAATATAGTATGTCTACTACCCAAAGCATGTCATGCAGACTTTTATAGTCCCAATTACTGGGTTCCCATACTAGTGTAGTGTTAACAGAAACAGCCCTGCTAATTGTTAGCTTGTACCCAATAATGTCAACTAATGTACATATATGAAAGTATGTATATGTACACAGATATATATATATATATATATATATATATATATATATATATATATATATATATATATATATATATTTATATAGCAATACATATGACATATAGTTGTAGGTGTCAGTATGCATACACACTCACTATAGGGAACAGGCAAGATAAATGCAGCAACCTGAATCTACAACACAGCATGAAGCATGGTAGATGTACTAACCTTCACACTCACAAAACACTGTCAACAGCATACCAGCATGGTCCACGCCCTACAATCTGAAAGGGCAACGCCTATCTCACATACCCTTTTATAGCAGTGTCCTGAAATCACAGTGAGACATGCAATCAGTACACACCCAGCTGCATGCAATTAGCAAATGCTGCCTTACAATTGGTGCAGAGGCCATCACATGGACCTATGCAGATACCTACAAAAGCAATGAGTACCCACACTACACTCATGCAATACATTCATTGCACAAAACCGACAGAGAAAGAGAGAGAGAGACAGAGAGAGAACAAAACAGAACAAAACAGAAATAAAGACAGCCAGCAGCATAACCAGCAGCAGCAGCAGCAGCAGCAGCAAACTTCAAGCAGCACCAGTGACACACCAACAGCTGCCACAAACACAGGTAATGCAAAGTAGCAGGTTAATCCTGTGTATACTGTGACACCTCCAAATGTATCATAGTTCACTATCTATAGGTATGTCCATGAGATAGGTTGTGTGTACATAGTCATGAAATATAAACATATGTAATATTGTTGTACATGTGGGCCATAACTAACACTTCCATAGCTTAGAACACAAGGCCAGTTGTGCATATGATGCAGTAGTTCCCAGGGTCAGTAGAGGTTCCTCCTCATTGGTGTGGGACCACTGTGTATGTATGGCACTGTTCAGGTACATATCCTGTAGTATGGCCAGGGATTAATATCAGTCTGTCATGTGGTGCTATGTCCTCCAGGGGTGAATGTAGCACACATCCAGGGATACCATTTCGTAACAGTGATGATATGTGTTCTGCAATGATGAGGGTGGCTCTCACCTGGACATGTGAGAGGATAGGGAGGTTACAGTCATCTGGGATAACTAATAACACGTGTGTAGGACAATGGGGGGGGTACCTGCACCTAAACTGTCTGCAACAATGTTGGCAATATCTGTGCATTTGGTGAATGTGAAGCATCTTAACACTGCAGACAACAGATGCCTTCCGTCATGTGAATCTGCCCTGTGCTGCAGTAGCCTCCTACTATTGTTATACAATATGCCTGTATCTGTAGTCCACTGGACAGGATTAATAAGTGGTGTGCAGTTGTTCTGGGTTAGATAACTGTGTGCACAGTACATGCAGTATGTGGGATGTCTGTGGTACGCATATGCAAAGGTGCTGGCGGTGTGTTGTGGCTTCCACTGGCCCAGTGGGCTGCATGGATAGCATCACTGTCATAACTACTGAATAACTGTGTAATAACATGCATACATAGCAAGGTAGTGTACTGTGCTTGTGGTGTTGTTCAGATATGTATATCCAGGCTGAGTAATGTGTGTCCACATCACAGGGTTGGATGGCAGCACACATCCAGTATGTATGGATGAACACCCAGAATGTGTCAGACGTGTCACCTGTGCAGAAGTATCTGGCCATTACTTGTGCATCCCCCACAACACACACACATGCAACATATGACAGATGTACTATAGCAGTACACACATGTTCATAGGTTCATACTAGGCTATCTGCCCGAGGGCATTTACAAGCCTAGCCCATCGTTTTGTGGCTTACGCCACCCCTTTAGTATGGGGAACCATACCCATTATTTTGCTGTGCCTCTGTCGAGCAGTGACACGGAGGTAATCCCTGGGGTATATCTGCGATCTCCCATCCATTGGTCAAGATTTCTCTTGAACAAGGCTAGCGAGGTGCTCTGCCTCACATATACCGTGATTTTGTTCCACAGCATAGGGAGTCTTTGGGTGATGAATCTATCCCTCCAGCATGTCCTATTAATAGCCGTGTCGAGGTTTAAGTCTCCGCCCTTGTGGCTCTGATGGATCTAGGTTTTTAGGTGAGGCATATTCATCAAATCTGGGTTTGACATGGCCTTGTATGTTGGGCAAAGGTCACCTCTGAGCAAGCGGTGGCGACTGAATAGAACATACATGGACATGCTGGAGGGCAAATTCCTAACTGAGAGGCTCCCTTCACTCTGTAATGAGCTCGAACAGTTGAGAATGAACAGTTCATAGGTTCATACTAGGCTATTTGCCCTAGGGCATTGGTAAGCCTAGTAGAATGTGTTTGTCTTTTGCCACCCAATCACATCTTATGCTGATATGCCCTTGTCCGACTTTAGTATACTTTGCCTCTGTCTAACAGCGACATAGAAGTGATACCTGGGGTACAACTATGATCTCCATCCACTCATCCAGATTCCTATGGAAGAGAGTCAATGAGGGACTCTGCCTAACCAGTAGTGTGAGCTCATTACAGAGTGAAGGAGCCTCTCGGTTAGGAATATGCCCTCCAGCATGTCCATGTATGTCAGTGCTGAGGTCCAGCTCTCCTGAGCATGTGGCTGTATGGGACTCTGATTGCCTGAGGTGCATCACGTTCATTACTGCTAGGTAGGACATGGCTGTATATGGCATGCACAGATTGCCTCTGAACAGGCAGTATGCCACTGAGTCCAGCTGGATTCACTTTACCTGGGCAGCATATGACATCTGTGTGAGCCATTGCATCCCCTTGATGATGTACTGTTGTCCTGTACCAGTTGCTGTAGGTGTCTGGTTAGGTACATCCCAAAAGGTGCATTGTACACAATTATAGGCCTGATGATGGATGAGTACAGAGGCACAATGACCTCCCCTGCCATACATGTGAATCAGTCATGATTAGCTGGGCTATATAACATGTCTGTCAATCCACGTTGGCCATGTGGTAGACAAATGACAGACCGCTACCATGTTTCTTCCCCAGGTCCCCAACTACGTCTTCTGTACTCAATGGCCTAACACCTATGTTGTACTGTGCCACCAATGTCGAGTGGGAATCTGCATTGAATACTGATACTCCCCCTCCCTTGTTCAAGTGTTGTGGCCGACAAGAATGGTAACAGCTATAACGTGGTAGTACTGGTGTGCTCCTGTGAAACCTGAAACAGGTTCATGTTACTGCACAGATATCGATGTCCAGAATGCTAGGTAGGGTTTTGGGTGCGTGCATCCTTGGGTCTAGACGTCCAGTGTTGAGTAGCATCACTCTTACTTCCTCATCCTTTGTGATACAAATGGATGTGGGTTTGCCTTATGAGCCTTGCCTAATACAGGCACTATGGGTGTAGCAGGAGGCTCCGCCAAATGTCAATAGGACTGTGGTGACAGGTGCAAGCTGTCCCTAGCAAAGCATACCACCCCAAGATGGCAGGCATTGGCACACCTGTGAATGACACCAGTATGTCAGTCAATTGTTGGAAGGGATCATCGTGCCTTGATATTGTGGCATTGTTCTAGGTGAGGGTAGGATGCTACTCAAGGTCAGGGTCAAACTGTCTCGGGCTACGTGCTCAGAGAGCTCTGTAATGTCTCATGTCATGTACTCCAGGGAGGAATGTGTCAGGCCATTCACAGCAGCATGGATATTGACTGAGTCATACCTGTACCTGCCTTGGGGTTACCTGACTGTTTGTGTTATGTTTCAAAGCACCAATATCAGGAATAAATCCAAGAAAAACACGATAGTTGAGTAAAAATAACCTTTATAGAAACAACACAAAGCTTTCAGGTTAAGAAACCCTTTTTCAATGTATGACAATAGGTATAAGAGATACGCCCATATATATACACATAAAAAATCATATGACTTGCAGCCATAGTCACATGATTAGAATACAAAAATATTTATAATCATTGATCAAAAAATAAATTAACAGTTCTTATAGATATACATCATATTAAGCAAAATAAAACAAAACAAAACAAAACAAAACAAATATTCATTTTAATCTAGTCTGTTGTATTCTGTTTAAAATAGGTTTTTAATCAATGATTATAAATATTTTTGTATTCTAATCATGTGACTATGGCTGCAAGTCATATGATTTTTTATGTGTATATATATGGGCGTATTTCTTATACCTGTTGTCATACATTGAAAAAGGGTTTCTTAACCTGAAAGCTTTGTGTTGTTTCTATAAAGGTTATTTTTACTCAACTATCGTGTTTTTCTTGTTTGTGTTATGTGGCAGTTCATAGTGCCTGACAGGCTGCACACCGTGACCCTCACCTCGTTAAGCCTGGTGAACGTGATGTGAGTGTGCCTGATGATAGAGGCACCTAGTACAGGTGTATGAGGTGTGTTGTTAACTGTTAATGGCTGTGAGTGTTCAGCACATTGGCTTTGTGTGATATGTGTTGCACATGTTCGTTTATGTGGTAGTGGTTGCCTGGATGTCTGCTTAGGAGGTCTCTGCTGCATAGGCAGAGCTGTGGTCTGAGCCTACAAGTATGATCATGTGTGATCATGTGTTAGGTCCGCTGTTGTGGTAGGTCTACATGAGACTGGAAGTGTAGTGAGTGATCCCCTTTGCCACGTGACTGGTTATGGCGGTATTGACTAGACAGAGCCTAGCCTCCAGTCTGGTATATGGTTGCATCACTCACATGAGTTTGAATTTGTTGTTAGGAGGAGGGGCTTGTCTGTGTACATGCATCTGTTCTAACATTGTCTCTGGAGTACCACACTCACCAGCTGGACTGAGGAGGGAACTGACAGCTGACCTCTGGACATGCTAGAATACTATTGTGAACTATGTAATCACTAATGATTGAAAACAAGGTCCAGTGGGGAGTGAGGGTGTACTGACATTACCTACAACTGCTGACTGATATAAAAGCGTCAGTGAGCAAATGCCAGGTAACCTAAGTGCAATGTGTCACAATGAAGTAAATGCAACAATGACAAGCAGTCACTTGCTGTCATGTGTAACATGGAAGTACGTACAGTAAGCAATGCAGATAACAGTAGTGAGTCACAGATGTGTTGCAAAGATGTGTACTATGTGGATGTAGCATACCAGTGAAATAACAAGCTAACAGATAACAAGCATATAAACAAAGGTAGATGCAGGAGGCCTGGATGTAGTGTTTGCTACAACAAACAAGGTGTAGCAATGTCAGTAAGATACAGCTCAGATATGCAGGCACTATAAACCTGAAACCAGATGTCCCCAGCTATGAATGGCAGAGTACAGCCTATTGTCACACATGGGTGCAGACCACAAACCTCGTTAATGTTAAATAACTGGCCTGAAGGCCAACTGCCCATACCAGAAGTAATACACTTGTACACTGGGCCCACAATCAGCAGTTCCCAACTTCAATGGATGAAAGATATGTGTCCTGCCACCACAGTGCTTGCCACCAACCTCCCTAATGTAAAACAACTGGTCTGAAGGCCAAGTACTTAGTACAAATGACATAGAATGATAGCTACACTGTAATCAGGTTTTAACCAATCAGTAATAAGTAGAAGTTAACACTACCTGTATAGAATGTGTACCATGTATTGTTGAGATACTATGCTGATAACCTGTTTGTGTACCTTTCCAGATAGACATGGCACCTAAACGGAATCCTGCCTACTCTGCTGCAGAGGATGACGTGATCCACCAGAGCCTGGTGCGTGACTATGCCATCCTGTTCTCACGCACCACCCAGAATCAGCAGGAGAGGTCTGCACTGTGGCAAAACCTTGTTAGCAGGATAAATGATGTTGGCATGCATGATAGGACATATGAGCAGGTGAGACATCACTGCAGTGATTTGATAAGAAATGTCCGCCAGCGTGCTGCAGATATCCGCAGGCAACAGGCTGCCACAGGTGGGGGGGGGTGGCCACACATCCCCCCCTCACCAGACAGGAGGGGCTACTGCTAAGTGTTGTGGATCCAGCCCCAGAACAACAGCAACCATCATGCATCCTGATGGAGGTTGGATCCACACAGCAGCAAGACAGCGAGCGTGCAGGTAAGATGCCATATTCATTTATTGTTATTACTTTTACATTTGTTGACCCAGATAGTCTAGCTGGATATAAGTTCATTTTCAGTAGAGGCCTGTGGAGAAAAGCTCCACACATAACGTAATAAAGGCAGACAGACAAGTTGTCATTACAGACAGCCAACATAATAGAATTGTACACCAGCCTGTTAATTAAATCAACATACATGTAAGGAAGTCAAACAGTTTAGAGTCATACACAATGTACCGTTGGTTTCAAAGCAATCCTACCTAAAGCATAATGGTTATGCAATAAGGCAAAAGCCATATACATAATAGTTAGGGCTCAGAAGGGTAGAGAAGTAGAAGGAGTATGACAGATACAATGATATGGAAGAGGCAGGAGTCAAGAAGGGAAGTGAGGAAAAGAAGGAAGACAGTCAAGAGGAGGTGGGAGGGATGGGAGAAGTAGGTGAGAGCATAGAAGGACATCAAGGTGAAAGAAACAGGGTAGAAGCTAGTTTCTATGCACAATGAGGGGTTAAAGGTGAAGAGAGGGTAGGGAGAGGGACGTTAGCCTGGACTCCAAGAAGAACAAAGCCAGTGGGTTTGGAAGTACAGTTTGAGTTGACGTTTGAAGAGAGGTAAGGGTGAGATTAGAGTTAACTCCTGGTATGTACATATGACTGTTCTGTACGCTGTTACTTCATGCACGCATAAGGTGTGCATGTGGTATGTATCTGTCATCATAATATATATACAGACATGATGTGCAACTGATGTGTATAAGGGAACTAGTGTACTACTGTACTGTATCATGTGCAAAATGAATGGCACACATGTGCCCACTGACATTACTCTCTTCACACTTCCAGGTCCCTCCCATGTAGCAATGAGGCAGGCCATACATGCTGGTGAGTCTTTTTAAAATTATCTGTAAAACAATTTATAAAACTAGGAAGAGTAGTGTAACTCTGTAGTAGACATGCTGGTGACTGTGTTCACAATAACTGTAATTGACAGGTAGTAAATTGAGTAGTGTAACACGGTACTGATGTGTGTGTTTACTGTGGGGTGTGCATGTGTGCAAGTGTGCCTGTGCCCAAGTGTGCATGTGTGTTAGTGTCCATGAGTGCATGTGTCCATTTCTGAATGTGTGCATTAGTATTGAAGTGCATCTCTTTCAAATATGTATTGAGACTGTAATCTGTGTTCCATGTTTTCCTCCCGTAGGTTCTGGTGCTGCTCTGGTGACCTGCAGCAGGGAACCTGAATCTTGTGCCCCAGGTACTGATGATGATGAAATGTCTGTAATGATGCAGGAAGGTGTGTCTGGGTCCGCCATTGGTCAGCCAATTGACAGTACACAGCTTTCAACCCTGTCAATGCGCACAGTCATCCTGCCGTTACATCCTTTGTCACCATTGTCCCTAGGTGATGGACAGTCAGCAGTGGGCATAGATCAGGGTAATGTGGTACCTGTGGTACATGCATCCTCACAAGGCAGCCATGTGCAGAGGCCTCCAATGGTACCACGCAGACAGTCGCCCATGGGTTCTCGTGGGGGCATCCGTGGCACTGCCTCTGGCCGACGTGCCCAAGGAGGTATGTCAACCTCCACTATGTTTAGAACTGTCATGCAGGCACAGGCACGTATGGAAAGGTACACCAGACAGGGTCTGAGGGAGCTGAGAGCATGTCGCATAGCCATGACAGACGGCATGCATGATGTTGCGAATGCTATCCGTAACTTCACAGATGTCGTTGACAGACGTTGTGGGGGCATAGAACAGCTGCTCCACAACCAGATGTCCATGGGCCAGGGCGATGGTGTGCGTTTGCGACGTCGACATGGCCGTATGCCAGCAAGAGCACCAGCTGGCAGTGGCCGCGGATGACAACAGGCCCACTCGCGCGCCTCAAGTGCCAGCACCAGCCCCAGCAATGCTGGGTCTGTGCTGTCATCCAGACGCCCCAGGAGACCACGTGCACGTGGCTCTGGACAGTCCCAACAGGGAACTGTGTCCAGTCAACACACCCCTGCTTCTGATGACAGTACCCAGTCTGGGTTAGTACCGGATACGGCCCGTAGCACCCCTGCCAGGCACAGGTACTGTGTCCGTGCCCACAGACACTGATCTGGGTGACCTGACAGGTGCAGTCTGTGGCTGTCCACAAAACCCTGTACATGGCAGCCATTATGTGGGACTGTGTGCGTGCTTACACACATGCAGAAACCTGGAAACCTAACACCTAGGGCAAACACATACACACACACACTGCACCAACAACGGTCCACCCTGTACTGCTGCCCCTCACAAACACACATACACACACATGTCAATTGGTGTTACCAGTGGCCGGCTTGGGCATACCTAACCCACACCCTGTGCATATGATGACACTGTGCCACCTCCTGCATACTACAACATCGGTGCAGGTAAAGGTAAACACGTTGCTGATGCACAGGGTGACTACATAGATGTGTATAAGTAGTAACATGTTGGTAACTGTTGACTGTTGCAGTATAAATGTGTGTATATCCCAGCAGTCCTGCTGCAGTAACTGTATGAATGTCCTCAATTGTTATCTGCACCCATACTACTTAACAAAGTGTACCAGCTGCACACCATCACATGCTAACATTGACTATGGCAATGCACATCTTGTGCTGTTATGTAGATTCAGCTACATGTATCTGTTCTGTCACACATGCATCTATACACACCCTGCTACCCACACAGATGCACACACTCACCTGCCATTCCCATTATTTATCACCCTACATGAGTAGGTGTTGATACATGACAGGTACACATTTCAGAAGTGCACTATGCTGTTTACTACTGGCATCCCCTTCTCTACCTGTACTCACAGGGTTCAGGCAACCTCATCAGTTGGAAGATGTAATGTGCATCAGGTACTGTAGTACCCTGATTGCCACAGCAAACATGTTTCCCATACGGAAATGCACACACAGACACATCCCACATCCACACACTTGCCACATTCAGGCTTCAGAACACTATCTAGGTATATTCGGGTACATGTGCGTGTTACAGTAGCATGTAACACTATACTGAGTACTGGCAGTTAGTTGTCTGTTGTCATGTTGTCTGTATAGAATAAAATAATTGCTTGATTATCCTACTCCGTTTTGTGGACATTACTTGAAGAAGTGTTACCTTACATGTGTTATCAGTACCACCACCTTCTGTTTTGTAGTTTTGTTTGTATAGGGTGCTATCAACATCACTGCTTGTTAAAGGTAATGACCACCCTGCAGTGCATAGCCCCATGTGGCAAAAGCCACATCCCACCCCATCATTGTGCACACACACTAACCCCACCAACAGTAAAACACATACTTTCCATTTGCAAGATTCAAACCCATACCTAACTGTGCAATGACAGTAGAAACAGACACATTAGCAGAGTGTGCTATTTGCAGTAGTTGGAGAAATCCTTACTAATGCTGTACTTAGAGGGTGCTGACATCATCTGTGTGTAGGAGGAGGGATGTGCACCCTGTAGTGTGTTCTCCCAGTTGGCAAAAGGCAGTTAACCCTCCCAGCATAGTGCACACACATAAACCACACTCATACATTCCCATTGCAGGATTCAAACCCCTACCTAGGATATGTTAAGACACTACAGACGGACGCATTAGCACAGCGAGCTATTCACATTACTGGGGGATTTCTTTTCCCCTGATATACTTATAGGGTGCTGACATCATCAGAGTCTAGAAAGTTGTGGTGTGTTTTCCCAGTTGCCAAAAGGGATGTTTCTTTCATACACACACACTTACCCCCCCTTCACACACACTTGTCACCTGCTGGATTCAAACCCCTACCTAACTATGTTATGACACTACAGACTGACGCATTAGCATGGCGCGCTATTCGGATTACTGAGAGAATCTTTTTCTCCAATATACTTATAGGGTGCTGACATCATCAGAGTTTAGAAAGTGGAATGATCATCCTGTGGTGTGTTTTCCCAGTTGCCAAAAGGGATGTTTTTTTCATACACACTTACCCCCCCTTCACACACACTTGCCACCTGCTGGATTCAAACCTCCTACCTAACTATGTTATGACACTAGAGACGGACGCATTAGCACAGCGCGCTATTCGCATTACTGGGGAATTTCCTTTCCCCTGATATACTTATAGGGTGCTGACATCATCAGAGTTTAGAAAGTGGAATGATCATCCTGTGGTGTGTTTTCCCAGTTGCCAAAAGGGATGTTTCTTTCATACACCCTTAGCCCCCTTCACACACACTTGCTGGATTCAAACCCCTACCTAACTACGTTATGACACTAGAGACGGACGCATTACCACAGCGCGCTATTCAGATTAGTGAGAGAATCCTTTTCTCCAATATACTTATAGGGTGCTGACATCATCAGAGTCTAGAAAGTGGAATGATCATCCTGTGGTGTGTTTTCCCAGTTGCCAAAAGGGATGTTTCTTGCATACACACTTATCCCCCTTCACACACACTTGCCACCTGCTCGATTCAAACCCCTACATAACTATGTTATGACACTAGAGACGGACGCATTAGCGAGGCGCACTATTTGGATTACTGAGAGAATCCTTTTCTCCAATATACTTATAGGGTGCTTACATGATCAGTGTCTAGAAAGGGGGATGAGCATCCTCTGTTGTGTTTTCACATTTGCTAGGGGTAACATTTGGACCAAGTGTGTGAGCATGCCCAGTTCAGCCTTCCCGTGGCATGTTGTGTGAAAGATGTCTCATTTATCTAAGTGTGTGAGCATGCCCAGTGTGGGCTTTACATATGTTGAACTCTGCAGCCCATCACATTTGTGGATGAGTGTGACCTTCAACAAATACCTGAAGTTTATGGTTGTGTGTTCTGTGCCATGTTGTGTAGTTACTGTCCGAATGCTTTTGTGTGAACAAAACAGGGAGTATACTGTGCCTGCAGGTTTTGCATGGGATACTTTGCACACAATTGTCAACATCCGTTCATACTGACCTAACACTGTAGCACTGTCTAGTGTAGTGTTTCAGTACTTTCACTGTGGTGGTCAGTATCCTGGCCTTTAGTCCTATCACTGCTTTACATTTCCATAGTGTGCACAACAGCCTGGTTAGGGTCCAGTTGTGCACATCTGCACAAAGGCAGTGCCTCTACAGACCCTGTTAATTGCTGCCCCATAAGCTTAACAAGTGTAGTCTGCAAATCTATGGAGAGGATCATAATTGAGCTCATAAACAAAGATATAGGGGACATGCAGACATTGTACCCATCCCATTTTGGCTTGGTCAGGGGCAGATCATGCCTTTTGTACTGGGTTGACATCTTCAAATTGGTCACTTAGGCCATTGTTGGGGAAAGGCAGTCCATACAGCCTACCTTGGACTTGCAAACACTTTCAACACAATACCCCACTCAGGTATTGTGGAAAACCCTAACAACTGAAATGTAAACCCATATGTCACAAGATGGGTTGCAAACTGGCTTAAGGATGGGACCCACAGGGTTAGAGTTGCTGGCACTATGTTAGACTCCAGGCTGGTCACAGGTGGTGTCACACAGGGCTCAGTCCTTGGCCCCATTGTTTGTCATGTACTTCCCAGAAGTACAGGCCAACATGGGAGGACTTTGGATGACAATGTTAGCAGATGACTGCACACTGGGCACCATAGTGGACAGTGCATCACACAGATATCCTTCAGAAGGGACTCACAGTAACTGATAGCTGGTGCCAGGGCCATGGCCTGAAGTCAGAGTGCACAACATGTGTAGACATACCCTTCAGGAAAAGCAAGGTGACCCCAAGCTACCATATAGGTGGCAATCCTCTAAGCACAGAGGAGGTTATCATGGACCTGGGGACCCAGGTTAACAGTCGCCATTCTTCTGAGACTCACATTGCTAAAGTGGCTAGGAAGACCTTCTACATTGC
Organism: Protopterus annectens; assembly: GCF_019279795.1. Lineage (NCBI taxonomy): Eukaryota > Metazoa > Chordata > Ceratodontiformes > Protopteridae > Protopterus > Protopterus annectens. The sequence continues at coordinate 1,761,017,926 of NC_056737.1, read as the reverse complement.
CCACCTGATCAGGCTGGGATTCACATCCAGATCTAGTGGGTCATTGTTCCCCTGTACTCTTCACTTATCAGACCGGTGATCGAGTCGAATGCCCTATTCTGGCTGTATCTCACACAACATCTGCAGCAATTGGAGACACCCTGACTGTCCCCACCTAAAGGATCAAGGAACCCCAACAGCTGTCATATGCTGCCAGATTGACGACACTCACACTCTATTCACTCACATACCGTCTGCTTAGATGTGACATGTGCCTGACATGCGAGGCCATGTCCAAACAGAGATTAATGGGCATGCTCCACCTCAGACTCAGAAGATCCACCTGAACCACTAGTGCAGGTGACTTACACCTTAGCAGGGATGTATGTTGGACATGTTGGAGGGATGGAGTTATCACCGGAGACTCCTATGCTGTGGAATACAATCCTGGTCCATTTGAGGCAGAGCACCTTGCTGGCTGTGTTCAAGAGGTATCTTGACCTAATGCTAGTCGGAGAATGTGTTTGTCCATCAACACATTGTAAGCGTAGTTCGACATGTCATATGTCTTGTTTAGTATACTGTGCCTCTGTCTACCTGTGACATAACATTGATACCCAGGGTAAACCTCCCATCTCCCATCCACTCATTAGGATTCCTGTTGAGGGACTCAACCAGTGTCTCTATGGACAACCTGTACTGGTAGTTTACTCATGTGTGGGGTGGCTTCTGTGTTTTGGATAATGCAGTACAGCCTGTCCTATATATGTCAGTGCTGGGGTTCAGGTCCCTCATGTGCATAGCTCCCTGCCATTCAGATTGTACAAGGTGCAGCATGTGCATTGATTCCAGCTTGGACATGGCTTTCTACATCAGGCACAGCTTGCATCTGGGTGGACAGCATGGCAGTGTGTGGAGCTGCACTCTGTTTAATCAGACTACACATTACATGTGTTCCAGCTCTGTCATACTCCTGGTGAGGTACTGTTGTGGACTTTACAGGTGCTGGATGTGTGTGCATGAGGTACACCCCACAGGGGCTGTTGTGGTCATTTCTAATGCTGATGAAAGATAACTGCAGAACCAGAATGACCTCCCCTTAGCTAGATGTCAGACAGCATGGACCATACAATCACAACTGAAAACAGGACCCTCTCCACAAAGGGAAAGTGTCCTGTCTGGTGGACCCCAGCCATAAACAAACTGTATGACAGATGAGGGTTACTAATGCAAGACAGAGCTACATCTCCAAAGGGAAGACAGCTGTGATCAGCACTAGTAGAAAGCTACATTATCTCATAAAGACATGCAAGGTCAACTTGGGGACATAAATCACCAAAGACAATGAAGGTAACCACACTGCTTTCTTCAGTTATGTCAGACACCTGGTTGTGAACCCTCGGATATGCTCAGAGTTGGTACACAACAACATATATTCCAGTGACCTGACAGATATTGGCAACATTCCGTGGACAGCTTCAGTGCGATTTACCCCTCCCTCACCCCAAAACAAGATAGTTATCACTGCTGTATGTAACCTCACTGTCATCTTGGATGTCCATGTGAGAGCCACACTCAGCAAAGACAAGTACACAGCATCCATGGGACCTGCTGGTATCTCCAGTTGCATGCTATGTGAACTCCAGAAGGGGCTGGACCCATATATACAACTGCTATTTAACCTTAGTCTTGCTACAGGATATGTACCTGAACACTGGCATACGGCAACAGTGGTCCCACTCCACAAGGGGGATGCCTCCACAGACCATGGCAACTACCACCACACAGGCTTAACCAGCCTTGTCTGCAAAGATATGGGAGGAGTCATGGTGCTCTTACACAGACACATTACTGACCTACGGACCCTTGTTCCCACCTAGTTCAGCTTTGTACAGGGCAGATCCTGCCTTTTGCACCTTTGCACCTGAAAAGTACCTACCATGAAGATCAGGGTTCTTCAACACATGTCATATGCTTCCAGAATAGAGGAAGTCCAGCTTTGTTCAGTGTCATACCGCATACTTACAGGTGACCTATGCCTGACATACAAGACCATGTCCAATCAGGATTTGGTGGACATACTCCACTGCAAGCAATCCAAATCCACCAGAGCCATGAGAGCTGAGTATTTGAACCTCAGCACATACATGTATAGGACATGCTGGAGGGACAGAGTCATAACTCAGAGGCATCTCACACTCTAGCAGAGTATCCCAGTTCATGTTTGACAGAGTCCCTCACTGACTCTCTTCAGGAGACATCTGGACAACTGCATATGAGACAGAGGCACAGACTAGACAGAGACACAGTCATGTTATTCAATTACGTAAGGGGTCATAATGTGTCACTACTAAGTCAGAGGCACAATATTCAGAATCTATTCTGTACACTTATTACCACTATAAGGGGTGGCAATAGCCACATCACTATGGCTAGGCTTATACATGCACTAGGGCAGATAGCCTAGTAGTACACTATGACACTATGAAACACCGGTGTATGTGTAGCTATTGTCAATCAAACAGTATGATGTGGCTTGGGGGCTTGATATCTCCCTGTATTCCAACATTGTTTTGTCTATTCCTTCTAGCATGTCTAGGGATCAGTTGCTAGTGTCCTCTCCTGCTCAGCTGGTGAACCTGGGAATATTGAGGCACTGTTACAGTTGCCTCATCTACACTGACAACCCTCTCCTTCTGCCATAAAACACACATACATGTGAGAGATGCAACTATATAGCCAAAGTGGAGGCTGAGCTCTCTCAACATAGGACTAGCAAGACCAGAGAGAGGTGAAGGTAACCACACACACATTTTAATCCAGTCTCACATGGCACTGTCACAACTTAAGATCATACACATAGACACACAGAGACACTCTCGGAGGCTCTGATCAGAAGTCTACCAGAATGGCGGTGGCCACCACAGCAGACACTCACACAACTGCCTCCACAGGGCACAGCACATGCAACACATTGACCACAGAGTTGGTGTGCCAAACAGTCACAGCCCTTAAGGCCAAACACAATGCCGGACACACTTGTCATAGGTGACTCCATAGTCAGACACACTGATGTCCCACTCACCAGATCAGGTACAGAGGAGGTCACAGTAAGCTGCCTATCGGGCACTGGAATCCACCACATAATGCAAGCACTCAGGTCACTAAACTGCAAGTACAGGTCTGACCCAGTCATAATCCATGCTGGTGTGAACGACCTGAGATGTACCTCCCTGGACTACATGGAAAGAGACATAGAGGATCCCTCTGATTATGTAGGCCAGGCAGGTATGACCCTGACCTTCGGCAGTATCCTACCTTCACCAAGTATGATGCCACATAAACAGAGACAAGATGATCAGCTGTAGTATTTTGCTTAGACTATGGTGTCATTCTAAGGGGGTCCAATGTCTGTCTGCCTGGGATGACATGCTGGACAGGCCACGGTGATTTGCAAGGGACGGCTTGCACCTGTCACCCCTGAGCTTCGGATTTCAGATGATGCTCTTGCCACCCCATTGTGCCTTTTCTATGCAAGACTCAGATTCTACACCTACCACCCTAGAACACAGTAAAGGAAAGACACTAAGGGTAATGCTGCTCAATGCCCAAGGTCTCAACCTCAAGCTGCACACACTCTATGCCCTTCTCAGTATGTAGCACATTGATGTCTGTGCTGTGCCTGAAACCTGGTTCACAGCTTCTGACAGCACCCGGCACTATCGGGTGTTACCTCATATCATGCATTCTGGCACCAGCATCCCGACAACACCAAGAAGGATGGTGGGTGTCCATATTCATCAAGGACACCCTCACCTCATGGTTGGTGGCAACACACGATGCGTCAGAGACCATCCAGGTGCCAGTGACCGTAGGCAAGACTGCTCTGCAGTTTGTAGCATGTTACATGCCACCCGCTCAAACTCAGGTACCTCACACAGCTATCCTGCAAACACTGAAGGGGATAAATGTATCTCAAAACACCATCCTACTGGGTGATTCCAACTATCCACATATAGACTGGGATCACTAATCATGCCACAACACTCTAACACAAAGGTTCCAAGAGTTCATACACTGAAATGCCATGGAACAACTGGTCCCAATCCCCTCAAGTGGAGCCAACATACTAGAACACATCATCACGAACATGGGGTCACACTGTTCAACACCAGACATATACCCATCATTGGTGAGATCAGATCATGGACTATTCTCAGTGGGAGTCCACATCCCACCCACACCCCAGATGGGAAATGAAACGGTGAAGACCTTCTCAAATGCCGACTTCACATTTCTGAGGACTGGTGTGGTCTCTTTCAAGGCCCCCAGGCCAGCAGACACCATTACCCAAGCCACTGTATCACTTAGAAATGCCTTCTACCAGCACCTCCAGGACTGCATGGTTCAGGCAATCCCAAATAATAATGACTCTTTGTACCACAGGCAAGCATCCAGTCTGGTGGACCCTAGCCATAAACAAGCTGTACAACACAAGGAAGGAGCTACTACAAGATAGAGCGTAATCCGTAGCGGGGAAGGCACCCCTGCTCATTGTGAGTAAAACACTGGGTTCCCCCATACAATCATCCGAGGCATGTTTTGAGAGTAAACCCACTCAGGACTCCAGGGACAATCATGAGGCCTGTTTTACCTATGTTTGAAACCTGGGAGGAAACTCCCAGATATGCTCAGACTTAGTTCAGAATAATGTTGATATCACTGCACCTGCAGACATTGGCAACATACTGACTGACAGGTTCAGTGCAGATTTCTCCCCCTCTCCCCCCAACTGGGGGGTATGTACACCAGAGGATTGTAGCCCCCCAAACATCTCCACTGCTGGGGTGGGAACTGCTCAATCCAAGGCAGAAAACACTTTATCCATGGGACCAGATGGTGTCCCCAGTTGTGTGCTCCATGAACTCAATGAGTAATTGCACCCGCAGTTAGGGCAGCTGCTTAATCTTAGCCTCACCTCAGGATATGTTCCCAAGGAGTGGCATACAGCAATGGTGGACCCACTTCACAAAGGAGGTGCCTCCACCAACCCCAGAAACTACCATCCCATCAGCTTGACAAGCCTGTTCTGCTAAGCTATGGAGAGGATCATAATGGGAATTCTAAATGAAGACATAGGGGACTTGCAGACATTGGATCCAATCCAGTTTGGCTTTGTCAAGGGCAGATCATGCCTTTTAAACTTGGTTGACTTTTTCAAAACACTCACCCAGGCCATTGATGTGGGCAAGGCAGTCCACACAGCCTACCTTGACCTGGCAAAGGCTTTCGACACAATACCCCACTCAGGTATCATTGAAAACATCACCAGCTTAATTGTGAACCCATACATCACAGCATGGGTTGCAAATTGGCTAAGTGACGGAACACACAGGGTCAAAGTTGCTGGTGCCAGTTCACACTCCAGAGCTGTCACAAGTGGTGTCCCACAGGGCTCAGTCCTGGGCCCACATTTGTTCAGTATCTACTTTTCAGAAGTACGAGCAAACACAGGAGGATTATGGCTGACAAAGTTTGAAGATGACTGCAAACTGGGAAGCATAGCTGGAAACCCATCTGACACAGACATCCTTCAGAAGGGTCTCATAGACACAGATAACTGGTGCCACGGCCATGGCCTTACATTAAACACTAAACAATGCATAGCCATACCCTTCAGGAAGAACAAGGTTACCACTACTTCCCATCTAGGTGGCAATCCTCTAAGCACAACGTAGGTTATCAGGGACCTGGGCACCCAGGTTGACAGTGACGCTTTGCTTGACACTCACATTGCCAGGGTAGTTTAGAAGGCCTTCTACATTGGCCACCTCATCATGCAGTGATTCACATCTAGATCAAGGGAGGTCATCGTTCCCTGTACTCATCACACCAATGATTGCATACACTGCCCCATTCAGATTGGATGGGCCCACAAATTCCTCGACAGGAGGTGAAAGGGTCTCAAACATATTTCTTATGCTGCCCGACTGAAGGAATTCCAGCTGTATTCAGTCACTTACTGACTGCTCAGAGGTGATCTGTGCCTGACATACAAGGCTATGTCCAACCCAGACTTTATGAACATGCTTCACCTCAAGACCTCTACATCCATCAGAACTACAAGGGCAGGAGACCTAAACCTCAACACAGATATTAATAGGATGTGCTGGAGGGACAGATTCATCACCCAGAGAGTCCATATGCTGTGGAACAACATCCTGGTACATGTGGGGCTGAGCACCTCACTGGCTTTGTTCAAGTGAGATCTTGACCAATGGATGGGAGATTGCAGGTATACCCCAGGGATAACCTCAGTATCACTGCTTGACAGAGGCACAGCAAAATAATGGGCATATCCATCAACTTGCAGGGGTGGCAGACGCCACAAAACTCTGGCCTAGGCTTATTAATGCCCTAGGGCAGATAGCCTAGTATGAACCTATGGACATAGGCCTGGGGCAGTTCCTGCTATTAGGACAGTGGTCTGCAGCAGGCTATATAGTAGTAGTCGGTTTTAGCCATTGTTTTTGACCATGGCTATTCCATGTTGCTTCTTGTTGTGGTACAAACATGGGTGTGTGGTTATCCATGCTATTTATTGCTAGACACCCTCATTTTGTATCTTGTTCCATGTTTTTGCACATGTACATCACTGTATGACGTGCAGCTGTTTCCACAGGGTCATATCGTGGATATGGATGTTAGTTGGGGTCCTCAGGTGTGCATATTGTACATGATATTACATTACTTAACACATGGCATTCATGCCTCAGGTGGTGCTGCAGGGCCACCTCTGTCGGATACACATACTACACTCCTGTACATTTGGAAGCAGGTTGTGTCATGTTAGGCATCCCTGTTACTGTATGAGTGAGTCAGAGCGGGTATCAGTCCCAGTGTTCCTACTGACCAAGCATATGTGCTATCGTTGCCTCTTTGCCAAGGCCAGGGCATACTGGGCACGCCTCCTTCTGCCTACTGGGACAAGGTCAGGTTGTTCCTCCTCCGAGTCACCCCTGCCTGTGGTGGCCTTGGCAATGGTGGGGATGTTTGGCCCAGCCCTGTGCTGGTCCTGCTGCAGCTGTTTCCGCAGGATCATATTATGTAGCATAGCACATATCATGATCATTTGGGTACATGTAGTTGGTGTGTACTGCAAAGCTCCACCAGATGTGTCCAGACACGGAACCGTGACTTGAGCAGCCCAAACACACGCTCTATGATATTACGTGTTTGTGCGTGTGCCTCATTATGGCGTTCCTGTTCAGGTGTGTGTGCATTTCTGATGGGTGTCATCAGCCACGGCTCAAGTGCATAACCTGCATCCCCACTAGGTGTCCGTGTGGGAAGTCCCCATTGGCAAATGATTGGTACAGCTCGTCAGATGCCAGATGTGGGAATCGTGGTAGCTCCCAGGGCAGCCAGCACACACATTCATTATTATGCCCTGGGCATCACACATGACCTGGCAGTTGATGGAGTGGTATCCCTTGCGATTAATGTAGACTCTACCCGCTCACGGCTGGTGCTTTGATGCATATGTGCGTGCAGTCTATTGCACCCAGCACCTCAGGGTATCCCACTATTTGCTGGAAGAGGCATATTGCTGGCCACAACTTCACGGTCATTAGGGACATATATATGATCACTGACATGTGGTGACATGGCATCCAGGAACTGGTGCAGTACCCTGGAGGCTGATGCCTGTGATATCCCCATCATATCACCAGTTGGTCTCTGGAAGGTACCTGTTGCTAGTATTCTTAGGCCAACACATACCTTGGTTTCCACTGGGATGGGTTCCCCTCTGTTGGTTCTGTGTGTGAGGTGTGGCCTGCACAGCTCAACAATCTGCTGCAGGAGCTCTCTGTCCACTCTATAGCGCTCTACTATCTCCAGCTCATGTAACCCATGGTAGGTGACCCTGGGCCTGTATACTCTTCTCCTTCTCCTCACTCTGGGTTGTCTGTCAGCATCTGCATTGTCACCACCCTCAGCAATTCGCCTATGCCTGATTATAATAGCCATGGCAGCCCCTAGCATTTCTGCTCTGAGTTCAGCTTTATTTTAGTTTTCAATTCTGATAGCTTAGCTTCTGGCAGTATCTCTTGTGAGAAACAGCCTTCACTGCTCTTTGTTGTGTTTTAAGTGCTGGGCTGGGCTTCTAGTCTGCCTGTGTAATTGCCTGCTTGTAATTGTTTCCACCAATTAACTCCAGCAGTATTCCCTGGCAGTTTCCCTGTATTTTGGTTGTTGTGCACACCAGCTTAAACACGCTCACAGTCACTTAAACACGCGCACACATCCCTACACAGTGTTACACGCGCGCACACATCCTTACACGGTGTTAGCTAGGCTGATTCATGCTAAAACGCACGCACACTGCCTTACACATGTGCACACCCGCGCAAACCGTTGTAAACAGTTTGCAACACGCTCCCACATGTTGAACCTGCCTTACAGCGGCGCAAGATACCGTATATCAAGAAACTTGGAGTGTAGGGATAGCGTATACCCTCAATTTCTTGACTTTCCTAGTGTTCTGTTGGGACACACCTCCCCCCCTGATGTCTGTCTGTCATCTGTTACCTTACATTGCCCTCCAATCTGGGACATTTCTTTCTATCCTTCCCCTCCGTGATGTCACCTACCTCTTACTCTGTTCCTCCCCCTTCTCTAACTCTTACACTACTCAGAAAGTGCTCATTACCTATGTGGCAGTGTGATTCAGTATTGTAACCCTCATTTACATAGGATTGCCTAGTAATGCTTAGTTACATATCTTACACGGAGCTTCCCCTTGACAACCACTAAGCGGAGGCCATATTGTTCTTAGTCTGCAAGGCCGTCCATTGGCATGCCATGTAATACATAAATGCCACAATTGTGGGCTTATAAGCCGGTTTTCAGTTTTAGGTAGCGCACCCGTTTGCTGGTGCGCTGCAGTTAAACACAATAATCCCGTGAAAAAAAAAAGTTAAATAACTTATTTTTGCAACACTTTTTCATGCCAATGTCCACATATTTGGCCATTGGCATGCTTAATGACACATATGCACCCTTTATTTGGAGCTGACATAGCTCCGTTTTGATTTTGCAGAAATGTACTCAGTTGTCAGCTGAGTACATTTCTGCAGCTAACACGTCCGTTACACGGACTGGTTTCTGCTTTGTGGATCGCTCAAATACCTCATTTGCATATCTTGGAGCTGCAAATGAGGTATTGAGCATTTCCACGCCCAGTCCGTGTAAGAGACGTGTTAGCTGTCTCTTACACGGAGGTTTGGGCTGTACCTGAATCGGGAGGCTTACACGGAGGCTTACACTACTCTTGAACTCCGTGTAAGCCTTCCTGAATCTGGCCCTTAATCTTTTTTGTGCAGGGGCAGATTAAGTTTACATTTTGGATGTATTCAAATCATAGGCTACTTGTACATATTTCTAGGACCATGCTCACATGCATGTGTTCCTTAAGTCACCTTCCTAATTGTATTAAATTATATTCTTTGTATACTACAGCACTGCTTATTAGAATGTGTTTTAAATGTGTAGTTTTGTACATATTTCCGGTAAAATATGAAGCAAAATGTATTAACCAATAATAAACAAACTACCCATTACAGAACATTTCAATTATAAAAGGCCACTCAGATTTCTGTCATTGCAGTCTACCAATATCAGTCAAAATGCACAATCTCTGCAGAAGTAAAAGTCATCTGAGTAACTCCACATTAAAGAGATTTGTAGCTGATGAAGAGGTTGCTACTGACAAACAACTTTACATGTCAGTGTTTCATCTATAAATTCAGTGTCTGCTGTCCTTGAATAAATAATTGCCTATGTTACATTTAAAAAAACTGGTAAGTTGATAATATTGCAATATGAAATGGCTGGCAGACCGACAACAATTTCATAGTTAATAGGCATTTCATCCAAAGGAGGACACACTCAGGAGTGCAGCATCCACTTCCTCCCCTTGCAGTGTACAGCAGCATTAGCAATCCACCTACATGGGGTGGGAGTAGAACCCCTAGCCCTCTGCATCAAAATGGTGCCTGATCTGCTACTAACACTGCTCTCAAAGTCATTTGCTAAGCAATATGGTTGCACATTGAAAAACAAACAGCATATGCAGGAGTAAACATTTTCCCTTGAAACTCAGAATTCCTTGAAAATGACATACTGAGACTCACAATTTCTTGAAAATGTATTGAAACTCACAACTCTGAAAATATACTGAAACGCGCAATTCTTTCAGCAGTCTGGTTGTTGGTGTGGAACATTCAGATTCTTGCCTTC